>NW_010410202.1:399-12352 GCF_000710305.1 Buceros rhinoceros silvestris | reverse complement strand
TTCCCTATTTAAGCGAAGATAAAGGTAATCTCTTTATTCTCCTGCAGTCCGTAATGAACATGAAGATTTCCCCCCATCAGCCCAGAAATACAAGAGGTTTCCAGTTTCCATTAGCATCGACGGTTTGCCCAGTAAATAAAATACTTTATATATATTTTCTTCACCAGAATCAGACAGTCAACATACCATATTATCTTAACTCCATTGCATGAATTGACCCCAGTTGTATTCTTATGTTCTACCCAGTGCAGTTCCTCTGCACTGACTGGCACAAACACCAGTTTAAATGGCACATCACATCTGTCCTTACCTAAAACCACACAGTCAAGTTTCATACACATTCTACCCTTACCATAAGGACAATGTTGAGGAAAGAAAAAAGCATACTGGGGAAAAGTATTTTCCAGTGGTTGTTTACACACCATGAAGAACAACAGTGAGACTACGTTAAAGCCACTGTAACATTACAGCAACAAAAATGGACGAGTTCTTAAATTAGACACAGGCAAACCAGGGGCCCCCAATTGTTTATGTCTGTGTGCCCACCAGCTTTAAAAAACATCTAATGCTCTATTTTGAAAGCTTTTGTCAGATAATTTGGAGAGGATTAGCAAGTGAGCAATTAGAACATGCAGTTCACATCAACTACCACATCAATTAGCATTATAAATCAAACCAGCAACTGAATTCGCTCTATTATGCAGGAAGCAAGATGTTCCAGAAAGCAAAATATTCCCAGAGAAGTACTGGCTTTTTGTAAGTCATGCAGGTCTCCTGACTTCAGCTCAAATACCAGCTCCAAAATGCATGAAGCAGTTCAAGGCAGATGTCTGCTGCACGTATTTGTCTGTCTAACCAGGCTGGCATTGTTACCCAGAGGATTAACAGCCATCACGCCCCTCCCTCTCAGAGGTTATGCACCAAAGCATTCAGTGCATCTTTTGCCTCCAGCAAGTTGTGCCCTTTTGGTCAGCCCCACCCTACTCTAATTTTTCAATGTAAGTCAATAGCAAGATCCTTCCATTCACAAACTGATGTATTGTTGTACATCCAGATGCTATTAAATGCTGCAATCTCATAGCAGTGAAGTATTTTTTAAGCTTAATTAATGCAGGTTAAAATTAGAATCTTACTTTGCATGAGAAAAGTCACAAAATGAAACTAAATAGATGAGCTGCCACAGGGTATGGGAATAGTTTTCCACAGCTTGTTTCTATTCCTTCCTGCTTTCGTTTACTCAATTCCAAATGTGAGCCTAAAGACTCATGCTCAAGTACAGAAAAACCATAGAAAAGTGATAAATGACTGCAGGAAAGTCCCACACGCAGCAAGACTGCAGCTATACATTTTCTTCATATTCAGAGCACACCAGTAGCACTGACAATGTTTACAATCTCATATGACACAAAGCAGCTACCTGTCACTGGCACCATCCTGTGCCACCCCTGTAGGTCAGAAGTCAACCCCAAGCTTGAACAGCAATCTAAAACAAATTTTCTGGGACCAATACATTCTGAAGGAAAACTATTACTTTGGTTTATTCACAGTACCAAAAAAAAAAGAAAATAATCCTATTAAGACTTCGGCTTCTATTGAAAATAGTAACAAAGCTTTACTACAAAAACATTTTAAACTCTATTACATCATTGATTTTGTGTTCAAGAAAGCAAAGGAACATTATTTTCCTTCACTGTCATCATTCATTAGTTTTGGTAGTTGACACTTGTACCCTTGGCAATACAACTACTAACACCTTCTAGCCAGAAGAAGATGATGCAGTTAGTAACAAAACTATTTGGAACTGCTTTATCAGAATTCTCACTATCCAATGCCCACATCTATTAAGATTTTCCAAGCTATCACTCTAGTTTTAGAGCCAAACCATGAAGTTACCCAAATAAGAGATACATAGCCCATGTTTCTCCCAAGTCTGTGACCCCTGTGTTACAATATGCCTCCTACAGTAGCTAGAAGAGCAGATACAAACCCATACACCTGTGGAGTGATGGTGCACAGATCCTATCTCTGACTTTCGCCTATTGCTTATCAGGCCCAGTTTGTCACGTTCTTCAAAGAGCTTGCCTCCTTTGCATGAACATAAATGCCTACCAGGTCTACAATCATGAGTAGTACCATGACCATAACAGTTTACCGCCACAGAAGTATCAGTTATTATTTAATCTTTCCACATCACAAAGCACTTAATCACTAAAGCGTAACTCAGACCATTACATTAGGTTTACAAAGCAAGAGATGTCAATATTCAAACTTAAGAATGCAATGGCAGCTCAATTACTCCTCCTTACAACTCCAAGGTTACTAAAGGCTTAGTTTTTAAGAGATCTTTGCATCCTGCTGCCAGCTCAGTTTTGAAAGCAGTAGTAGGTAAGCTCACAACAAGAAATGCTGTACGTTCCTACTGCCATAGCTGGCTTTCTGCTTCTCTTCACTGTGTGTTACAGCAGCTGCCACAGGAAGGCTGACAGACCAACAAATTTTTGGCTTTGTGACATTAAAATTATTATAAAGCTTCAAGGCACTCCAAGCGATTTCACTGAATAACTAATGCTACCTGTAACACTGGGGAAAGCAGAGGGAAGAAAGGACCTTCCCGTGAACCTGCACCAGCTAACCCAGTTCAAAGCAACAGATTTAAACTGCAGAGCCACAATTACTTCTACACTTTGAGAGCACTTTTAGAGCTACATAACTGCGCTATAGAAAGGATCTAACATTTCCCATAATGAAATGAATCTTGAAAAAATAAGAAGTAACATGTCTTTGACATGCCCATTGAAACTTTCAAGTCCAAAACCAGATTATTCTATGCAGGCACAAAATTTGTCTGTCCACATACACAGGCCATGTTCACTCTGCCCTTCAGGTACATGTGTGACTGAGAACTTGTGGCTACCTTCAGTTCATAACTTTATTATCCCAGCAGTGCAGTTTTGATCAGAGCTGCCTGCTAACTATTCCAGGCATTAATGCTTGCACTCCACCTAACACCAGCTCCACCGAGAAGAACTGGCTCCGACAGCGCAGAATACAGAAGCATATTGATGATTTTATTCCTGTGCTAGATGGCTGTTTCAGTACTCGAAGATTGCTGGGTTCATTTGTATCAGATGCTGATGAAAATACAGGTGATCCTGTACCCAAATGCAACTATTTTCATGTGTCATTAGTAGGAAATGACATCTGCTGTCTAGTACCATGCTGCAGTGACCCAAAGTACTCCTGTTGTGTGTACAAGCTGTCTTTCAATAACGAAATGTTCCGTAAGAAGCACCAAAACGCAAAGCAAGTGTATTCAGACAGGCAGCTGAAGCCTAACATCTAACACGTCTTCCTGCTATGTTCACTTTCCATGTTCATACAATTTCATAACGCCAGCTACCTCCTTACTCCAGGTCCTGAGACCTCTGCCTTGGGTTACTTCCCACGTGGCGCAAAAAGCCTTGCTCTGGTTCACAACTAGTTAACTCCGGTGGTCTGCAAAGTGAAGCGGCGCACAGTCATCGTCTGCAGCATCGTCTGGGCACCCAGCCTGCCAGGCTTTTTGCACATTTCCCCTAGAGGACACAGTTGCTGTGATACCCACAAGACAGGCTTCTGGCTGCTCTCCTGAGCACGCGAAGCTGAAGCAGTAAGATAATCGAAAGACGTTCATACACCATCATACCTGTTTAACGAAGTAGTGAGAGGAAGTTACAGGATGCTACAACATCCTGCACCCGTGACTATCTTGCTGTGACCTCCTCCTGGTTATGTTACTGGAAAGTAACAGTTGCAAAGTACAGATATAGTGGTATAAATTAACAGAAAATGTACTAACAGGAAGAACTTCATCTGCAGCTTTATTTAATAGGAAACGTAAGCACCACAAGTTCAAGTCAAAGGCAATTTTCCTACAGGTTTCAAGTTAAATTGTGTCGAGAATTTATTTGGCTGAGGAAAAATTTGCATCTGAAGTGTCTCATAAATAAATACAAATACAAAGCAATGCAGCTAAAGCTACAGATTCAATCTCAGTACCCTTAGGAGTCACTTTGCTTGCCCGTGCTTTTCTGAAGTACCAAAGGGGAAGTTACCAAACAAAATAGCTGTCTAATCATGAGGTTTACATTCATTATCCAGCTATGTAAACAAATAAAGCTACTAAACAAGACACTGAAATTACACATTTCACACACATCAACCCTGTGGTTTTAGTACTTGCTTCCTTAAGTAGTTAACTGAAGCTTACCTAAGCAACAAGAAAAGAAAAATGCAAAACCAAGTCCTTCACCGGGTTAGAAACCCACTGCCCTTACCGCCCTTTCATTTGTGCCATTGTACAGGCTCCAAAGATGGTATTAGTCAGAATCCTGAAACAGCATTAACGAGGTTGAATATGCACATACTGATTAAGCAACACATCTGCTTCCACCCACTTTAAAAAATCCAAGACATTAAATACTTGCAGAGGGCTTTGGAATTGCCAGCTGCCTGTAAGGGACCTGCTACCAACAAGAGACCCTGACCAGCCCCCCGTCTCCACCTTGGAATTAGACATTTAAAACAAACTTCCTAAGAATTCACAGGGCCCTGGTAGCCCAAATACATCTAAGTGAGACAGCACCACTAGCTTATTTCTAACATTAGTCACAAGATTCATGCAGCACTTAGAGCTTTATCACAATTACAACACGAGCACAAAATAATTGCAAACAACTTCAGATCAAAAGCTCTGTTTAGAAGACTGAGAAGTAGTTGAAAAGCCCTTTCATATAGGCAGAACAGAAATCAAGCATTCCTGGTTTTATAAAACCCTTTTAAAAGCTTAGCCTCATCACTCAAAAGCTATTCACTTCTGAACCCAGAGGCTGCAGAGTTTAAGACTGCAGTTGAACTGGATCATCTTGCTGCATTTACTTAATTACTTAAAAATTACTTAAATCCTCAAAACACAGGAACATGAGTGTCGCTAGTAGAGTGCTCAGTATAACATGATGAGCAAGTGAGTGAAATGCCTGATAATGACCACAAGAGATAATCACAAATTAGCCCTTTAATTTTGACACTTTCCATTGGACTCTCTTCAGTACATCCATGTCTCTTGTCCTGGGAGCCCAGAAGTGGACAGAGTGCTACAGGTGGGCTCACCCATGCCAAGAAGGAATTTCTATTAAAAAAAAAAGTCCCCACATCTCAGTCCCGATGGTACAGAATTTCCTGAAGTCTTTAAACTAAAAATTAGTAGCATCTCACAACGTGTCCACACCTGGCACTGTCTTTGTTCAATTATTTCATGGTACAAGGACAAGTAGAAATACAGAAGAGAAGTTAAGCTACTACTCCTTCTGTATAGGGGACACGAAGTACCAACAGTGCTTAAACATTGTCAAGGACAAAAACCTAATATTACAGAAGACAACTTTTATTCCCAGAGATGGTAGGATTTTCAAAACTATCAAATACAATACCTTCTTTCTCACACTAGGGGAACTTTATCCACGGTAGATTACGAAGTAATCATTTTAGATGTTTTCCACACACGCTGTGTATGAAGGTCGGAAAGAACACCCTTAACACGAAAGCTAACAATGGATGTTTGAAGCGTACTGTCAGCAGAAGGTCACACAGCTGAGATGCAACTGAGTTCTCCATTTCGGCAATGAAGATTTTTGAAGCTTACATTACCTTTTCTTCAAAGATTTGCCAAAATTATCAACCCTATCATTTACTTTGCTTATCAGTAAGGAAAAAAACCAACTTCCCAGCTGTGATGCAGCAGAGAACAGAGTATTCCTGAGGTCTGAGGAGAAGTTCTTCATCTGCCTGGCACTATTCCTAAACTCCACCATTATCCCAAAAAAGCGGGGCTTTTAATTTTACTTAAAAGACTACAGTACGTTTGTAAGGGCATCCCTTAATATTTGTAATTAAAGAAATACATTTTTTCACTGTGTGATCCCAGATTCAAACCACTTTCTTCAAGTGGTAGAGCTACGACTATGGATACCTCAAGTGTCAGATAACATACCTTATTACAAAAGAAATCTTGTGCAGACACCTAGCTTGAGCACCCATGTCACTTTTAGGAAAGGACAATTGCCATTGGCCTCAAAGTACAATGCAGAACTGACACAGCAACCAACTTTACAAGGTGCATTTCCTTTTCCCAAGCTACTGATATCAGCCAAAGCAAATGACATGTTCAATCTGCTGCACTGCTGAGTGCCCCCTCTTCTCGGGGAGAGAGTCTCATTCGCCAATATAAACAGAAATACAAACAGCGATCTGTATACACAGCAGCATGAATGCTTATTTCAGCACTACTGCACACTGCTTTAAACTAATCCCCCAAAGCAAACTGTGGGAGAAGCCCGGCACACTCCCTGAAAACCCTAAAGCCTCAACACATTTGTTCCAACAACATCAGCTGATCCACAGCATGTCTCCTTCTTTGCCTCAGGGAAAAAAGTTACCTCTGAAGTTAACGCTTTAAGGCTTTCCTCTCGATTTGTTAACTTCTGTGTGCTCACCCAAAAGCATCTGATGTTTAATCATGAAGCTTTTGCTGAGAAACAGCCATGAAGTATGTATCTTGAAGCCAGAAAGCACAGTCACTTTGGCTTGGAATAAGACTTTCCAGCAACAAGACACAACTATCAAACCAAACATTTAGTTACCACACAAGTAAAGCATTTGAATTTTCTTGGTTACTCGTATGCTGAAATCTATTACCTTCTACATTAAGAAGAACTGTCTTTCCATTTTGATACTACCCACCAAAACTACAAAATACATCCTGTCTTTGATCAGTTTGTCCACACTGAAGGTCTACAGAGAGCAAAGCAGAAGAACCACAGCATGAAAACGCTGCCTTTTAGCTGAGTTGGTGCACGGCTTGGCACACAAAGCCACACATGTACAACCAGCAGAAAAAGGCAGTGAAAGACTTGTTCCACACACACTGCACTGGCAAGCAATGATCACTACCCAAGTCAGTGCTTACCATGCATATGCAAGCTCAGAATTCACCTAAATACACTTATACACCTCATACAGATCAGGTGTTCAGGTTCCCTACATCTGAGTCACACAGATTTAACCCCACAGCAAACAAACAGAAAAGCACGTTCCCAACATGCTCTACTGTTGCCCCGTCTGACAGAAATCTGAAACACGATGGAGGTTTGCAGAATCAGTTCTATCATTTCAAATCCTATAGTTTCACAGCTCAAAGAGGCACAACAACAAAAAAAGCTTGATTAGGGTGACTGGTATTAGCATTTCAAGATTCAGCTGTCTTATGCAATACTTGGGATTTTTCAGCTTTCACCTAAAGTTGCACCAGGGGAGGTTTAGGATGGACGTGAGGAAACATTTCTTCCCCACTGCCCATGGCAGTGGTGGAGTCCCCATCTCTGGAGAGACTTAAAGGATGTGTTCCTGTGGTGCTGAGGAGCATGGTTTAGTGGTGACATGACCTGGCGGTGCTGGGTTAATGGTTGGACTCAATGAGCTTAAGGGTCTTTTCCAACCAAAATGATTCTGTGATTCATGACTAAATATCGGAATATAACATCATTCTTTTGATGTATTGAAGTAATACAACACACACGCAAACTCCCCTCCCCAAGAGCTTAACTGGAGGTCCCCAGATGCTGGATGCCCTCAGTTTGTTTCAACAAAACAGCTAAATAAAAGGAGTGTCTGCTATTCAAAGAGTTTTCCGCAGTACTATCATCATCTCCGTGTTGCAGCTTGATACAATTCTGTGCCAAGTCTTGTTAAAAGAATCAGCTTTTGCTCCTTGTCGTGAACTATTTGTTCACCAGCAGGAGGGCTCACGTTAAGGAGAGGCTACTATACAGCAGTGATTCACCCGCCTATCATCACTACGCTGGCAAGTTAAAGAAAAGTCAACCAATAATGACTTGCCTTCCACAACAGGGAGCCAAAGAAGCTTCATCATGACATGCTGCAATTTTTCTAGCTCAAGTAGGAGCAAAGAGGTATGTTTAGCAGCAAAACCAACCACAGTCTTACATTTCACAAGAGCAAACAAAGCTTTCACAGTACATTCATTTTTCAACTCATTTGTCTCATAGACTTGAGAAGCAACAGAAGTGTTATTGTTACCTCAGCTCAAAACGGAGTATAATTTCTCCTCTGAGATGTAATCCTACCACAGCATTGCCCCTCAACAGAGTTCACCCTACCAGTTAACGATCTGCCAAGTTAGAAGGCTCCAAGGAAAGAATGGCCATGACAGGTAGTACCAGCGCCATGGAGTCCCAGAGCAGTTAATGACAGATGCCTCCAGTACCTACATACTTCAAGAGTTTTAGCTCCGTCCTCAAGTACTTTATTTACAAGAAACTACTTTTAAAGGTGAATGAAGGAAAAAAAAAAACACCAACAAGTTTTATAGCTTCTACCATTTTCTCCCACTTCCCCAGTGCATCAGAATATCTGTGATGCCCTAAATAAGTTATTTCCAAATGTACAGATCTCATACTTTCCCTAAGACTTAGATTATTTCTGAAGTCCCAAGAAATACTTAATTACTAGCATTCAAAACACACTTGCCAGATTTAACAGAAAAAAATAGAACAGAGATCAGAAAATGGGCTGGAATAACCGAATAATGTCTGGTGTGGCAGCTATAAGAATTAAATCAGCAACTTCCCCTTAGATTAATAAACTTTAAAAATCAGATTTCCTATTAATTGAGCGAGAGGAAATAAAATTTAAAGAGTCCACCACACAGACTACAGGGATCATCTTTAAATTACACACCTTAGTCAGTACCTTAAGCCTCATGTTAAGGCTTTGTTTTACTAGTAGAGGATTCAAGGTATTTCCCCGTTAGGAAAGTCTGCTCGAAGCCCTGAGTGAAGCAGAATCCGTTTTGATGGTTTCACCACTGATTAAAAGGGCAGCAAACTACTTCAGATGCCCAACGCTCACTGCATTATCATGTCAGTAATAAGTACACTAGCAAAAGTGTTTTAATAGACTATTAGCCAAGATGACACTGATGTTGCTAAATGGTTTTAAAATCCCTTCAGGAATGATTCAAAATTAAATTTTTCACTGTCTTTCTCTAGTTTTGCATCACTCAAAGTTTTATAACTATATAAAGCTCCTCTCAGTCTGGATAATAGAAATGGGAACTGACATCCTCAGCTATCACCTACCCTTATATATCCACACACACGCCTTAAGATCGTCATACCTCGAAACCAAGATGTTTCCAGCAGTTTAAAGATGCTGAAGTCTTTGCATGTTTTCTCTCTGTTTCTAAGCACACATCATGCTTGATATAAGAACTGTTCAATATTCATCAAGTACTGATGCATCTACTGGCGGAACTACATAACTACAGAACAGTTTTTACTACAGTTCACAGCCTAAATGACAGCATCTAAAATTGTCTGGCTGGCTACTAAGTATGAATTTCACACAAGAGCAATAGAATGAAAGCATCTGCTTTTAATCTGTTGAATTTGAAACTTTGTGAAATGTGAGAACGTGAAGGTAACCAACTTTTAGCATTTTTACCCAATAAGGAAGAACTGACGAACTTCTGTCACACAGAACTGTTCTGCCCAGGATCACATCTAACTTTCAATAATACAAGGAAAGAAAACTATGCAAAAAATGTCGAGATGCCAATTTAGGACCCATGTTTTGTAGTTGCTCTCTTCAGATTAGACACAGCTCACGTAGTTCAATATAAAGAACCGCTGCTGCTGCAAGGCTAGTTTTATTTTCACATTATTTCAATAGTCATTGGCGCAGCAAGCGTGCCCAGGCACTTCTG
Source organism: Buceros rhinoceros silvestris (assembly GCF_000710305.1). NCBI lineage: Eukaryota > Metazoa > Chordata > Aves > Bucerotiformes > Bucerotidae > Buceros > Buceros rhinoceros. Next base: position 2,532 of record NW_010410202.1, on the reverse strand, counting down.
TAACAGAACTAAAAACCAAACAAGGAGGGTTTATGTTACCAATAAAATCCAAAGGGTTGGAAAGACAGTGCCTCTCTATATTGAAAAAAATTCTGAGGACAAGTAGTAGAATCTCTACTTCACTAAGTCTCAGATTGCATTCGATTTCAACCATGTTCAACCATGTTCTCCTCCAGAGTGGTCAAACCTCTCGAGCAGGACAGTATTACCAGAGCTGTTCAAGGAGCACACATTGATTGGAGTTACAGTTTAAAGCAGCCTGAACTCACACGACTACAACCCTTCTTTCCTTTAAAGGGTACAGTTCTCCTTCCTCTGGAAGGAACTGCTTCAGCAAAACAGTATTTAGTACATTCTCACACCAGCCGCACCACAATTCCTCGCTGTCAAGTGAAAAAGCTGCCTACCTAGAACTCAAAGGGTCTTGTGACTGAGGGAGTATCTTTATAACACCAAACTCTTTGCAGCAAAATTGGAGTGAAGTGGCTGCAAAACAAATGACCGTTTCTAAGTTCTTCCTACATGCCACAGAGCATTACCACAAAGGGTTAAAAGCTGCTGTCAGTGAGAAATAGTTCAGTAAAGGAGGCTCACGAAAAACACAACCCGGTGGAGTTGCAATCCAGAGGAGTGAATTGTTTTTTTAAATATATGCAATTTTTCACATTTAAGAGTTAGTTGAGGAGCCCTCAGAACAGAAAACACTTAAAATACGTACTTTTTCTAGAGAAATCTTTCCCATGAATCAGATCTACTGGTTTCATGACTCAGTGTCTAACGTACATTAAGACAGCAAATTGTCTACAGAAATTGTGCTCATCAGCTCTGCTCTTGAAGGCATTCGCAAGCTGCTCTCTTGGTTTTCAAATCTGGCAAATGGACCAAGCTACAGTCAGGTTACACAAACCATTAATACACTAAAAGACTAACAAAAGTGCCAGGCTGTGAAGATAACTACAGAGAGCACTTCACCTCCTCCTCCTCCCACTTCCACACAAACTTGGCTGCATCGCTATATCCCAAGCATCTTGCTCAAGAAACATATTTATACCACGTAAACATGTATTAATTCCACATAAACACATACTAATTCCCACTTTAAAAACAAATGTTGTGCTGAAGGCATCATCTATCCCACAGACACCCAAACACGGTGCCTGCCCACAATATACTCTAACCCATTTCCACCTCCTCAGCAAAAAGGGAGAGCAAAGGGGAAGGACTTCCAGAAGGGGACAACCCAGACCCCAAGAAGCCAACAACTACGCACCATCATTTCAAGAAAGCGCCTCATACAACCGAGAACACGCACAGAACTACCACATACGCAGTCGGATGCAAAGGCTTCACTGGGGACTGTGTTCTTTCCTAAGCGACAGGCACTGCCAGTCTCAGCAACTCACTGTGCAAGACACTAATGGGGGTTTTTCCTCCTCCCTCTGAAGCGTTGACGGCATTAAACATCACGTCTGTCCATTCAAGCTGCATTGCTTAAGAGGCAGGCAAACACACTGCCACCCAAGCAACAATCCCATCAGCAGCTTTTCCATCAAGGCTTTCTTATTACACAGAATATAAGGACAAAGATAGGCCAACGCCACAAGACGGTTTTCGGCAGCTCTCTATTTCAGCTCCCGCCCGTCACACTCCACCAGCTTGAACCCCCTCCAAAAGGCTGCCAGGCTTGCAACACAGGGTTTCCTTAAGTCATCATGCAAAATAAGTCCAAAATTTCTTTTTTAAAATCTCGGCCAATACTGTTTGGTCTTTTTAGCACTTAAAAATGTCCACAGACTTCCCCGCACTGACTATTTTTGCTTCTTCTGCACATCCTAAGCAGTTCAAGAGTCTCCATAGTCTTCCTCCGGGGACAGATGCTTATAAACCTAAGCTTAGAAGACTGTTATCTCCATCTTGCCTTCAAACCCGGTTTTACACTGCCGTACGGAACGACCACTGCTCCATACCCTGCTCGTACGTCTTGTTTACCCACTCAACAACACTAACCCAGAACCTGTTCTTTAATTTTCTCCGTCAGAATCTGCACAGAGCATTGAAGAAAAAACCTCATTTTCTCCAAGCCTTCCGCAGGCAAAGCGAGCATCACCCTCCCACCTCAACGCAGCCCTAACG
>NW_010410202.1:0-322 GCF_000710305.1 Buceros rhinoceros silvestris | reverse complement strand
ATCACCCTCCCACCTCAACGAAGCCCTAACGCGAGGGCTGCCCTGCCTGCACAACAGCAGCGGGCAAGTAGCAAAACAACTTCTCCCCGTTCCAGCCGTGCTCCCCGGGATCCCACCTTCCGCTCGGGAACACCCCACACCGAGGGGCCACCACGGGCATCCAGCGCGGGGGCACTACTGGGGACCGGGCCGAAATACCCCGCCTCACACACACACCCCTCAAAAAACACTGCCACGGGGAGGTGGAGGAGGGGAAGGCAACCTGGAGGGGCCGAGCAGCTGCGCCCCCAGAGCCAGCGGGTGCCGCAGGTCCAGGGGCTCG
>NW_010410201.1:51417-63287 GCF_000710305.1 Buceros rhinoceros silvestris | reverse complement strand
ATATATATATTCTCCCTTTCACATATAGCACAGGACTTGGTTTGTCCAGGATGTACATGAACAGTGCAGAACCTTGATCTTATAGTTGAATATTTGGCCCAAAGGTTGATGTACTTTCCTTTGAAAACATTCTAGTACTATTCCTATAAAGAGCTGAGTCTCAGAGATAGGAGAGATAGGAGTATGAAGTTAAATTCTTGCTAGCTTAAAAAGCTTTCTCCCCACCCAGCTTCATGCTTGAAGGGAATCTAGACAATACATATGTACATGATTTGTACTTGTCAGCCACCCTGAAAATACCCTTCTTCCACTGATGTTGGAAATTAATGATGTAATCATATAAATCTGAAATGGCATTTGTAAACACAGGACTATAAACACAAACTGGTCTGCCCTTACTGACTCAGCACTGCTGTCATCCTGCAAGTACTGAGGATCCTACCAGGATAAACCACATCCTTGTACACAGGGCACAAAGCATGGTGCTCTGCAAGTCATCCAGTGCTCAGGGGCGTAACTCACTCGCCGCTCTCTTTTCCCAGTTCAGTGTGATATAACGCTAAATACTGCATTTAAAGGTCACAGTCTTTCATGGAGCTTTGACTGAATTATGGACAAAACGTTTCTGAGATAAAACAGCCCCAAAACAATCCCTAACAAATGACACAGTCCTAAATAAAAGATACCATTTAATATGAAAAATCACCACCTGCCTTATTCTCACAGCAGGTGGTTGCAGCCTTGCCCCTGCTCCCCTACCATTCCCAACAACAGATATCTGGGCTTATTGCTCAGGAAAACCTCAAAATGGTTCGCCCATCGCATTCTTTGTTAAGTTTTCATGGGTCACCATAATGCTGTTCACTCTTTCAATGTGAACTCACCTTTATGCTCTTTCTGCCTATACTACACACTCTCTTCGAGCACAGCTTAGTCTTGTAAATCCAGGTGTAAAATTACTCTTGCAGATAGATGTGCTTTTGGACAGACTTCGCTTGAAGTCAATGACTTTTTTTTTTTTCTGACATCAGTAGATACATCGTCAGAATATTTAAAGCTGAAGCATTTGGAGATGAAAATTGTTCAAAATAATCACACAATTCAAACCTACCCAAGCTGAATACTTTTTTTATACTGTATCCACCACAATAACATGAACATACACTCCAGTAATGTGCTATGCTTTGTCACACTGGATGCACTGTTTTCTTGTGTGTATGTATGACAAAAATAGTATTTGCACAGTAGAATAAAACAAAACACCACTTACTGTGAAACCCAGGGGGTGGAACTGAAGCCATACACAGAGGTGCATACCTTCCCTGCAGCATAGGAAGCACTGAGTTTGGTGAGGATGCTTAAAGAAAAAAAAGACATAACTTCCAAGAGTCTAGCAGGCAGAGCTTTTGCTCCCGCCAGCCCAGCTGAGTGAGTGCATCCCAGCAACACGGGGGCTTCCCCACACCACTGTTCTACAGGTTTCCCTTAATAATCTGTGACAGCCAGGCATAAATCTTTTCAGGAAGAGAGGACCGCAATAGGAGTCTACAGAAAGGTCTTTATTGCTCATAGATTGCTGACCCTTTATTTTGCAAACGACAGGCCGAACGTGATCAGAACCAAATGACCTGCTGTTCTTGACAGTGATCTACACATAGCTGTACAGCAGTTGACACCCAAGACCACCTTTTTTTTTTAATTATGCCTGATTTCTTCCATGCTGTAAAAAAACAGACAAAAAAGTCTGGAGGAGGGTTGAGGTGGAAAACTACTGCCATAGAGCATACAGGATCCAAAGGATTTGCCTGAAAATAAACTGCAGCAGCAGCTGAAGCCCTTTCCCAGTACTAATGCACCATGTTTGCCCCCTCCAGCTTTGACTAAGTCAGGTTGCCCTGACGGTCCTTTCTCCGTTCATGCTTGGCTGTGAAGGTTGTCTTTGCACTTGAAATCCTTAATGATCTTTTCTCATGTTTGTGGCAGACGGCACGAGGATAAGGAACTTCTTCCCTTTCCCCAGCCTCTCTCAGGAAGCTTGTGGAGCACACGTCGTCTGCCAAGTCCCTTGTTGGAAAACTTCAACCAAATATAGAAAGTCTGCACAAAAACTGGACATTTTTTCCTCCTTCTTCTGCTGTCTGGTTTTCAGCTTGTCTGCAGCTGCCGGAGTTACACAGAGCTTTGAAAGAGTGACCGCTTTTATTTTTTGACTAGAGTGCACTCCAGCCTTACCACAAAGCCATTTTTATGGTTTTACAAAGAGGAAATCTTTGAAAAGCTACTCAGTCATGCTGTTAGTAACCACTGCCTTCTGGAGTTTTTCCCTCTTCTGTCTTCCCTATTCCTTGTAGAGATTTTTATGCTACTTCCCAGAACAAAAGCACATTCTTATCAATAATGCAGCATGTTTAATAAATATTTTCCTGCTTTTTCTAAAGTACTTTTTATCGCATAATTTATGGGAAAATCTCAGATTAACCACAGAAGCAACTAAGAGCTGATAGAACTATCCCCAGAACAAATTACTTTTACAGATGCAAAAGGATTTCATGGATAATTAAAAACAATTTAAAATCCCCAAGCTGTGGCTTTGTAGGTAGGAGGTGGGAGGATCCATGCTATGGCTGGTTTCACCCCTCATCTGTGGCAGAATTTCTGTAGGACTATGCTAAAGCATAGACGTCATCATCCTCAGCCTCTGGCTGAAGTCAGACCACTTGCCCATTTCCTACTGCTTTCACTCCCTGCTAACCATTGCTAATCCTCACCTTCCCACCTGCAAATGGAGGAAACCCCTATTTTTACACCCTCACTGCCTGTCCTATTGTGTCACTGTTCCCTATCCCTTGGAAAAAAAGCTATGCCATGTTAGGATAGATCTAAGACACTTCAAATATTTCCATGAGGCGTCAAGCGACAAAAATGCCCACCTGGACTGGGGAGATCCACAGGCACGCAAGTAGGGACTGCCGGGGGACACCACCTTTTGCAGGAGAGCTACCTGTTTCTGAAACACCTAGTTCCCTTTGCTGAATATCAGGGATGTGGAGCTTATTTGCACAAAAGCAGACTTCTACCTTATCAAGATAGAAGTGCCAAAATGAAGCCAAAAAAGGCAAAATGAAGTGCCATGAAGGGTTTGCAAGAGTGAGGGAGGCTGTGCTTGGTTTCTGACAAGGAATTCCACTCTGGATTATGTAAGAATAATTTTGTCAACTCAATCCATCCCCATGAAAACTTGGTTTCAAAGTCGAACACTAGTTCAGCAAGCATTCCTTGGTACCACTTCATCTTCAACCCAAAGGAAGGAAGATCTATGTCATGGGGTAGTTCCTCAGCAGCATGAATGCATTTCACTGTCTCATGCCAAGGTGTCTTTATATGACATCAAGGGCAAATAGAGCAAAGTTCAGTAAGATCGCAATCATGGCATTTGTGGGTGTACCACACCTACCTCAGTCAGTCCCCACAGCAGAACCTGAGGTGCGAAGGCAGTACAAACAGTGCATTCAGAAAGGCTGAGGTCACATTATCTGCATTTAATTTTTTTTTTTTTAATCAGCAGTTTCACTAAACAAATTTAGGGCATGAAATCCTCCAAATGCTCAAGGAAACAGGAAAATAAATGGGGGGAAGAAAGGCATTTAGTTTTTTTCCTTTCCCTTATCTTTTCCAACTCTTTTCCCTTTCCGTTTCCTTTCCAGTGGAAGAAAGATCAAAAAAGAGGAACAGCTGAAGGTAGCAGTGGTAGAAACAATCAGGGGTAGAAAAAAAAAGCAAGTGCTAACCAAAGTAAAGAATGAGGAATGGGGAGGAAGTAAATAAAAACTTTGCTTGTATTGTTCATGAAGAACAACTTTTCCAAAGCTACACAGTGCTGGAAGCTTTTCATTCTTGATCATTTTGTGCTGAACAAAACAACCCATGCCGAAGATGCAGTGCTACATTACTAGGCCGCTGAAAATGATCCACTAAAAATACAGAACAAGGAAAGAAAATCTGCACATGTGAATGTAGTTTCCGAGCAGTAGATTTTTCCAGCCACTCTCCAGGAACCGTGCCTTCTGGGCTGGGAAGTGATCAGGCAATTGCACCTGCTGAATGAGCTGGCGCTGCCCTGGAGATTTTGTAAGCCACAAATGAAAATGCAAGGAGGAGCATGTTTCTGCTGAAGGCATGTCGGCTTGGGGTAACCTCGCTTGTTTGGGAATTCTTTTCAGCTCCTCTGGGAAAAGCTCCCAGTTCACTCCACCCAGATTATGTCACATAGTTTCTATCGCTTAGAAAAAGAGCAGGACCAAGTGAAACAAGCTGCGTTATTAAACTTGAACTGGAAGGTGAAGCAGCCTACTCTGCTGTAGGACATTGTTTCATTCTGCAGAAGTAAAAACAAAAAAGAAGGGAGGCTTTCTCTAGCAGTGGGCAGTGAAGTGGGAGTCAGGTGTCCCGGGAAGCATACAGTGTGTGTACATCCAGGCACTTAGCTTGTGTGTGATATTGAGATTACACAACGGTAAACACATCCAATATCTATGCTACACACATTCCCAGCTTCTCCTATACATCAAGTAGACTCTTAGGAGTCAGTAACCAGCTAAAAACTATTGATGGGGATAATGTAGGTCCTCTGATAGCCACAGACTATTTGCTTGCTTTTAACACATTATGAAGCCCACAGAAAGGCCAAGTAAAGTGTATTTGAGATCACATCCGTGCTTCCATTTCTCTGGAAGTCCATTTGCTTGCTGGCATTTACCTTAAGAACAACCAAATGTCCTCCGTATATTAGCTAACTTGTATTTATGATGTACAAAGATAGCATAATGTATTTTGTTATTCTATATTCATTAGAGTATTGGGATAAATAAAGGTTTGCAAAATGCATGTATTTTGAAATCTAGTCTTCCACAAAGTTTACACAACCAAATAGGAACATAGTGCTATCTATTTCTGGTATTATGGTTGCCCTGGGAGCCAAGACTTAGATTAAACCCTACGGTGTGTGGCTGGCTGCATCCACAAACAGAGGGATAGACCTTTAACTGGAGAGTTTACAGAAGACAGTTTACACTGACAGCCCAGTGAGTGTTTAAGGAAGGAAAAGACTGTATACAGAGATTAAGCACCATCCTAAAGTCATATATTGACTGAAAGGTAGGAGCTGGAAATAGACCTCAGACCTGTTACCTAGAGAACATAACCTACTGTACTACTATCTTGAATGTTCAAAAGAAAGAGGCTTTGCTTGGAAGTCCTTTTGCCAGGAACCATGCCTGCTGGACTTGAGATACACACAGTCTTGAGAGTATATACTTATGAGTAACATTCTGTTTATTTCGGTGAGCCTGCTCCAAAACCCATCAAAGGCGGCAGAGATCATTGCTTTCAGAGATTTCAGATACCACTCTAGCAAAAAGAGAGGACTAAAAAATTATAAGATTTTCTACGTGACAATGGAACCATCCATCAGAAAAGGAGCCAAACCAGAGCCAAATGTTAAAACAAAAGTGCAAATCATAATTTTTGTCCTGCTTATAAAGACTTGGCATCAACCAAAGCATGCAAAGTTATGCATTACTCGGCACCAAGATTCTTATTCTGAACATAATGTCAGTATCTCTCTACTTTAATCTCAGCAGACTGATAGGTGTTAGCAATTATACAGAATGATTTATTTAAATAGATGGACTACTGTAATAAGTCACTATTCTGCCTTGCAGGTTAATCCACGAGCTCTTTCTCCTTGCCGCAACCACATGGAAATCATCCTTGATTTTTAGAGCCATGTGTTACAAGACCATAAGCATTACAAGCATTTTTGCTATAGAAGCAGCTAGTTCAGATCCACAGCCAGGTGGAAAGTCTGTGGAAGTCAACAGAGCACCTCTCTAATAACCTTCCTAATTGCAGGTTAGGAGGTGGTTTCATTTGGATTTCCCTTTGACTAAAATCTCATCCCTGTCCTTCTTCAGGCCCATCTTAGCACTCGTGAAATCAGCACAGATGATACACAATGCAAACTTTTGGCCCCACAGGACAACTTTCTATAAGACATTGAGAGGTCTTTAAAGGGAAGGGTCTTCACAGAGAGAGCATGGATTGAATTTAATAAGACCAAGTCTCAGAAGCAGACCCTGGTATATATTGCGGTGGCCAAAAATCACTGTTTTGTGGTCTTACAGTTTGCAAATGCTGCTGCATGACTCTCAGAGACAAAAACCCAGGCTCATGCCCTCCTCCCTCCAGATGCTTGGAGCAGCTCTGACACAGCACAGCCTCTGGGAACCTGGCTTGAGAGCTGTGAGGATGGATGCCTTCGTGGTGGGTGGGGTCCTGAGTTACAAGCCATCTCAGTAGCATCTTTACCTCCCGCCCTCACACCATCTGTGTGAGCAGAGGCGAGGTGCAAAGCTCACAGCCAGAGCACTGCGCTTGCTCTCTGGCAATATCCTGAGAATAGAAATAAGACTCTGTCCTGTGATAATCCAGCCTGAGCTAGCAGGAAAGGAGTGTCTTGTAGGATCTGTTTCAGCCTTTCCCAAACATTCTTCTGGGCACCAGAAGAAACCTGTGCTTACGAGCAAGGAAACCCCTTACTCAGGTATCTGCTCATCCTTCCCTTCCCTTCACCCACCTACTAGTCAAGGTGATGAGCAAAACCATGGGCACAAGTTTGCACTTCTTAGATACATTGTGATAAAAGGCTTTGACAATTTTATGGGCAAACGAGAGTTTTGAGGAGAGGAGGGATGTTAAATAGAGAAAGATGTCTGGAGGAATTAGCCCCCCCATCTCAAAATAAATATTCCTTCATTTCTACCCCACTTACAAAGCCCCAAACTGGGCAAACTGGGGAACTCATGAACCTTTAGCAATTAGCTGACAGAATGCCCATTGAAGTGCAAAGTATTTTTATTTTTGGAAAAAGCAATCCATGAAAATATCTCTGCCTGGCCCAGAGATGGGGAGGGGCACTGTCACTCAGAGCCAAGCTGCGTCCTTGTTGATAGCTCTTCTGACTGTTCCACTGTTATTATTACTCTGCTGAAATGAATTAACTGCCCAAATCTTGGACCTTTCCCAGAGATCTGAGTAACCAGAAAGGAAAGCAAAAAGGAAGGAGAGGGGAAACAATTATCTTGTTGCTGGAAACCCTGTTTTCAATATCCCCTTTTTGTCAAGCAACTTTTTGTGATTTTACCTGTTTTCAGATATCTTTTATATCTTGCAGCTTGATTGGGTAAAGTGTTATTTTCCATCCATGTTAACTTGTGGGTTTTTTTCCCTTTAAATATATTTTGGTGTTTCACACATGCATTTCATATCGTGAATGTTTTTTTGTCTTATCATTTCTTTGTTAACACAAAATGCTTTATAACCCTGCTAAGTAGCAGAACTGCGAGCAGCACAGGTGTGTTGATGTTCAAAAGATCTGTTCTTATCGCCTATGATGGGTGCATCAGATGTCCTGCCAAGAAATCTTTCTTGCAAACAAGGTAGGATTGACTTAGAATTCAATTGGGTTTCAGAGTCAAAATATTGGTCTTTGTTCCAAACACATCAAGTATCAGTTATATTGACAGTTCCAAGTTATTTTTTTTTTTTATCTGACATTAGAGAAATGTATCCTCACCAAAATCCTCCTTATGAAATGCAGTTTCACTTCAGGGAAAAAAGCATTCCTAAATAAGACAACACTTGAGAAGTGTTTGAGGTTAAGCAGAAGCCACTGCAATTACGCACACATCTCTGAGACCAGAGCTTTCCTGGAAATTTTTGGGTGCGTACGTGAAAAGAGTATAAAGGATCACAGTCGTGCTGAAAGACATACAACTTTTTTCATTTATACCTGCTTAGGATTTGACACCATGCTTCAAACCTTCACTTTCAAGATGCCTCTAGAGCTTAAATCTCTGCAGTAAGAATACTGAAAGATAATGTCATATTTTTAATCTATCCACTTCCTTTAAAAAGACTAACCCCCCATTGCATCTGAGGACTGGCTTCATGGACACTGTTCTGTATTAAAAGGGAAAGTTTGTTACTGTTATTTTGTTGGCTATTTCGTTAGTTTGACTGTGTAATGACTACAGCACTGCAACCACTCTCTATGGAGCAAAACCAATAATCTGGATGGACACATCTGGACCTGTCTGTAAATACTCAGTGAAGTACTCAAACACAATGGCACTACACCTCAGTGTCTTAACAGAAGTTCTCGAAACCTTACCCACAGATGATTTAACCCAACACCTAATTAAGAGAGTAAGACAGAATGCCTAAATTTTGATTATCCTTAATGTTTCCAGCTGGTTTGAGGTCAGGTCAGAAAGCCAGCTGAGAGGAAGCTGTGATAGCTACAGTCACATCTAGTTAGCTAGAAATCCCATCTCCAGCTCCCATGGGCTTTGCATACAAATCCCAGTAATACTGATACAATATTCCCTGTCTGAAGTGGGTCTAAATGTACTTACAACAGTGGATTATTTTCTCAAAATCCTGAGGTGTTCCGTTAAAAGCTTGCTTTCTTCCCAGAAAAAAATTAAGCTATCTGTTTAAATATTAAAAACTCTTGTTTCCCCCGTATGATAATATTGAAGCCTTATTTCTAAACAGAGTGAGAATCACTAATATAGGCCTAGAATCTCAATTTTTAGCAGCTTTTTTGCCTCATTGTCCCTTTTCACTTCCTAAAAATGTTCAGACTGCTTAATGATGGACTGGTATTTTAGCTCTGTTAGCTTGTTTGAATGTAATTCTGTCTGTCCATTCTGGATGGTTCTCCAGGTGTTAAAAAATTATTGCAATTTTCTTCTTTCTTTCTTTCTTTCTTTCTTTTTTTTTTCCTTTTTTCCTTCCTTCCTGCATTTAACTATTACAGAATGACAAAAGCTGGAGGACTTTAAAAAGACTGACGTCAGCCTGAAAGTCTCTCAGCCTCACTTGGGTGGAACACAGTCCTTCTGACTCATTGAAGAAACATTCATAACAGACTGAAGGCCTGCAAAATGCCAAAAGAATTGCTCTGACGATAACAGCAGGAGGTGATTTTCAAGGGAAGGATGAGAACAGAACCAAGTCTTTTGAGCCAGCATGTAAAACTAATTTGGCTTGGAATTTTTTCAATGTCTGTTTCGTTTTTTGAAGGCCAGACCAATTTGGAGAGTCTTCCCCCGCTATCCTCATCCAATTTCATGCACCTCTGCCCTTCTGTTATTTCATCTGGGACTGTGTATGGATTATTTCGGCCCATGCTCCAGTTCTGTGGCTTGATAAGGCCTATGGAAATCACAGCTGCTTCTCTAGATGGACCGTTCTATAGCACACTCATCATTAGTCTGTTTTCCAGTATATAACTTCTGGTTCCCAGTTACGATTTGTGGCACGTGGAGCCATGTAACAAAATCCGTATTGATCACATGGAAAACACATCTGTCATGGCTGAAGCAGATGTATTGCAGCAGTGGAACACTGTGTAGCCATTTGTACCTGGGAGAAATAGCACAGCATCTATTTGAAGTTATGGATGAATCATACACATCACATCCATTGCAGTCAAGAATAACTGACATTCTGGGCCTACAGAGCCGTGAGATTGCTTTAAGAGAGTGTAATTAAAATTCAAGTGACCTCCCAATCAGTTTGTTAGCATTTTGCCCCTGAAGCTTGCTGCTTAGGATAGCTACCCTTTTCGTCATTCCTTTGCCAGCAAACTTCATAGCGAATATTCTGATGTACTAACAGAGTAAATGGCTTTGCTTTTATGGCCAAAAGTTCTTGCAAGTTTTTGCTGTCACTACTTAATTCCCAAATAAAAAAATCAGGTGCAAGCAATACACACAGAGATTCTTTTTAGTTAGTGTGAAAGGAATGACTACTGAGAGTCCTACCTCTCCACTGCTACCAGGAAGCTCTTTTGAGGGCAAAACTCACCCTACACTGGTGTGCATTACAAATCCATTTCTGCCTTGTAAATAAAACCCTTTTTTGATTCATTCTAGAGGAATAAAAAGGGCCTTGTGTGAGCATAAATTGCCTTTTCTCCCAATATGCACTTCCAGAGTAGAATAAAAATGCCTGCAGGTTATGTAAAAACAATTTGCTCCCTCTTCTGTAATAACTTCAGCTCCAGGGTGTGTGTGTGAAGGGGCAAGGTGGTTGTCTTATTTCTCTGTTGGAGTAGAGCAATATTGATACAACTCTGAGTGTGGAGAGTATTTTAGTGTTTTATAGTATGCATACCAATTTTACATTTTCCCTTCCTTATGTTGCATTGTTTCAGTTCTCCCAGGTGTGGGTTAGTTATCAGTGTGAAAACAGTTCGCTATGCACAGATCTCGGATCTCTTCTTTGCCAAGTCCACCCAGGCCCCTAAACAGGTCAGGTGCATGCAGCTGTGCCTGCCTCCATTGCCTGCTTCACAGTCAGCTCATGCTTAGAGTGTGCTTCTATTCTGTCACATCAGTTTGTTTTATTTTGGATTGTTGCACAGAAGTGCTGCTTTATCAATGTAAGCAGCCGATTGCTTCTGGCTAGTTACAGGCCTGAGGAAGTTGTGGCAGTACATGCTGGTTCAGGAAGAGATTGAGATAAGAAACCATCCTTAAAGATGGTTTTAACAAGGATGCTCAAACAAGAAGCACTACATTTTAAAAACTTTTTTTAATTTCTTCTCAGAATAAACCCCTCACACTATATATTATCACAGGATTCCAGAAGCTGTTGTCTTTATACATTTAACATAGCTTACTTTGATCAACAATGCCAGAAGAAATTATATTTCCGAGTATACCCATAGCACAACCCCACAGATTTGGGGAGAAATGAAAACATGCTACTTCCAATTAGAAGCAAGATTTAAAAGTTAAAGCCGATTCTTGTTATGAAGAAAAGCAAAAGTCAGTGGTATAAATGTAAAGATTGCCCACGAAAAAGTTTAAGTTGTTTTCAGAGGATCAGAAGACAGATGAACTTCCATAGTTCCCACATACCACCTCCCTGTTCTTGTATTCCTGCTCCACTAACCCAGCTAACACCCTATTAACTGTAGCAACAGATTTATACTCAGAAGCCTACGGTAATTTCATACCGTAACCTGGCAGAAAAAAAGCTATTTCAGGCTCATGCTCCTGCCATGCTGACCTCAGCTCAGCGCAGCCTGTATATTAACTATAAATGAAGAAGCCAAAATCTGAGTAAAATTATTCCTTGGTGAACATACTCCATGGGAAAACTACATCTTCACTGTGTTTTCTCTCCAAGAAAACGCACACACACTTATGTTTTGCAATAGTGGAGATAAGCCTGCAGATAGAAACTTTGTACTGAAGTGCCAAAGAGCCACCACTCTAGGTTCCCAGGCTACCCATGCCATCTGTGACATCCATAAGGACTGCAGAAGCACTCAGAGGTTACAGGTTTTTTGAATGCCTTATAATTAAGTGCCATTGTGGATGTAAAACTTTGGAGAGGGAGAATCAAAAGTAACCTGGGACTGCTATCACGGGACGTCAGAGCCAACTGATTTCTCTGGATTCACGTGGCGTGGTAAGGAGAAGACAGGCCCAAAGCCTGCAAAGTATTCATAAGTCTCTCAGCCTGTCCCAAAGAGTTCTCTGAGATTCATTCCAGGTTACCCACCCCAGAGTCCCTGAAAATCAAGTGTCTGTAAGTCAAATCATGTATCATTTCAAGCCATGTGGACTTTTTCAGTTTCACTTGCCTCCCGGGCAGTGCACATCTGCAGTGTGCCAGACAGAGGTCAGGCCTCTCAGTCCTCTTGCGATGCTGAGTCACCATGCTTCACCCAAGTATCGAGCCATGACTCGTCTTTTCTTCTAAGTAGGTAAAACCAAGTTTTCTCCGTGGTA
>NW_010410201.1:34811-51299 GCF_000710305.1 Buceros rhinoceros silvestris | reverse complement strand
AAGTTAAGCAGAATTTCACTGCATCCAAAGAGGATTTTGTGTCCAAGCCTTCTGGATTCAGTGACACTTGAGGAAAGTCATTAAAGTTCAGAAAAAATATGGATCTGCTCTTATCACAGTATAGCATTAGAGCCACAGTCAAGCAAGGATGGTGTTTTAGCTTAGAAATCCTCACATTTTTCTTTGGCGAAGCAAATTTTTCAAAATAATTTGCTGTGCTGCCAATGTCACTACCTGGTTTAAATTACTAGTAGTAATCCAACCATTATTACCATGTCGGCCCAATGTCACTAGTCCACTCTCTTCAGCAGCCCTGAAGTGTCACTATTGATTTCACAGCAATCTTGTCCTTCCTGAATCTGGGCAGACAAGAGAGAGAGTCCTGAGCCAAGGACAAAATGAGATGAAAAAATTAATACACAGCAGGATCAAACAATTTCATCTTAATGGTGTTTAGAGTACTCCCATTTCATAAATATTTATAAAGAAAGAGATACTAATAAAATCCTTAAATCTTAAAGCTCTTAAATTGGAAAGCATAGGAGTGGAAGCAGAGTACAAGATTATTGTTGTGCAGTAAGGGCTTCTGATACCATGATAACAAGTGAATCCCTGCATAAAGAGCACACGGTCTAAGCCACAGTAGTAGTATTTCAGCTGTGCGTGGTGTTAAACTGCTCAAAACCACAGGACATATCTCCCAGAGCTTCTGTTATCACAAACATAATCAGGCCATGTTTCATGACTCATCGTTAAATCCCTACTGTGAAACATGGCCTTTCGTTTCTTATTGTATAGAGTCAGTTACTGCTTCTGTTTTCCTTAACAGTGTTGGCAGGTCATCACATTCTTTCTTAAGGTCTCCCATACAAGGATGACATATATCAGACTTCATTTGTCACCCAGCTGTGCCCAAGCTGGGGCTGTTTCTTGGATCCAAGGGCTGTAGACTAGCATTAGGTTCCTTTACATGTTGGGAGCGATGGTGCTGAAAAGCTCCGTATGGAAGATCGTGAGAAGTTTCTCCTTTTCTAGTCCAGAACACTGTCACCTTAATTTGTAGATTATTCAGAGACTAGAAGGTGTAAACCCTTTCATTGTAGTTAAATTTGTGTCCCAGTAACACAAAGGATAGTAAATGTCCAGGGGAACTTTTACTCTGGGACACATCTCTCCCGCAGCCCTGCCCTACCTTCTTTTTCCTCCCTTGCAAAAGACATATCTGAGGACAGATATGTAATACAAAGATATAAAATACTTACACGAATGTGTGAATTACAGTCAGGAAAATACTGCATTTGAAATCAGTGTATCATGTTGAAATAACAAGGTAAAATTTCCTCTGGAACAGTCTAAACCTGAGGTTTCTTTTAAGTGCTTTGTTGGCAAATTGGGAATAAAACTACTGAAGTCTAGAGTTATGCTAGTGTAAAAATTACATGAAAGATTATGCATTTAAAAAAGGAGTGATTTATTTCCTCGTAGACCAGCTGAATACTATTTCTGAATCTGTCTTAATCACAATGTAAAACCAAGGGGATTTAATGCTAGGGTGCCTTCTCACATTGCAGAAGGTCTAGGCAAAATGGTATCTATTGCCTCTTGGCCTGCCAGTTTACAAATTTTGCTGCTGGAAATTACAAATAACTGTTCAAATTACAAAATGAAAGTAAGTGCTACTACAAAGTGTTTCAGCCAATGTTTATAATTTGAGCAGATCATTACCCCTATCATGAATTCTGGCATTTACCACACAGTAAGAATTTTGCCAGTGCAGAAAAAAGGCAAGAAGGTGCTTAGGCACAAAGAAAGAACAAAGGAAGAAGAAAGAAAATTATGTACTGGGAATCAAATCCAGATCTTTACACTTCAGCTCCCACTTTGCTTTAACTGCCAGAATGTCCTTTGTTCTCCCCAACCAACTTTCACCCCAGCTGGCAACAGAAGGACCTCTCAGTGCATCCTAAGGCATGCTGCTAATTAGCATTCAGCAAAACAGTGGTGCTGGATTCTCATTAAACTCACACCCACTTCTTATTTCCTTTAATAGTCCTGGGAATTATTTTTACACTGCCATGCACAATACGCAAACATAGAAAGTCACAAACTCTTTCAGCCTCTCCCTGGTACATTTTCATTACCTGGATTCAGACGCTACCTGTTTCAGCTGAAGATATGCTTTCCATCACACATATCCTGGTCTTGTAGTTTTCTGAATGTAGAGGGAAAAGAAATGTTAGAGCAAGAAAGCCACAGGAGCACCACAGCCCACATGAGATCCCACAGAGTCACAGATTTACCCTGCTTTTCCCTTCCACCCAGTTCTCTTCAGGATGCCCAGAGAGTCATCACCAGGCACCCCTGGCATTAATACCAAGAAGAAAGACAATCTCCCATGTGCTCAGTAAGCCTCAGCACATCTTGAGCCACGCACAGGTGATAGGAAATGCAGTTTCAGTCAGCTAGAAAAGAGCACTGTGGTTCTCCAATGAGCATTTCTCACTGCTCTCTCTGGAAGCCCACTGTGCTCTCATCTAGAAAAGGCAGTGCTCAGTTGCCAAAAAGGTTGATCCCCTGCCCATATGCCTTGGGCACACCATGACACCAATTCATGTTCCAACTGGCAGCAAACAGCAGCTTAGCAGTCTTTCACAGCAGCTGGATTTAGTGCCAAGACCGTACTTCCAAAGAGCAAACTTGAGGGCAGGAGGGGAAATATGGGTGTGAAGATTAAGCAAATCACATTAAAAAAAACCCCCAAAACAAAAAACAATAACAACAGAAAAAAAAAACCCAAACCCTAAACCAGAAGCTTGGGATCTGGAAGGAATCATATAGGGTGATCAGTCTGGGGCAATGGGAGGCCTTGAAACCATCTAGCATGCTTATTTTTATTTTAAGAGAGGAAATGGTATGGAAATTCGAACCGTCTTTTACTGGAGTTCTCTTAAGAGCAGAGAGCAAGCAGGTGACAGTACTTGGTATTTAGTTTGGGATGATTTGTTCTGCCAGTCCCCTTTTAAAAAGGCTAGCTGGGATTCACAGTTCTTTGGTGGGCAAAAGATAGAGGAGGGAAAGGCAAATCTTCACAAACACTTTCTGTTACTTTTTCTTTTTGTCACTAAGTCTTCCACAACTTGAACTAATTCAATTTCTTGGACAAATCCTGGACAAAACCCACTGTGTTTCAAGGAAAATTCATATCAAACCCATGCCAAAATTATACATTTCAATATTTTTTGGTACAAATTGGAGTAGATTGAGTTGGCCCAACAGATTAACCAATAAAAAGAAACTTAAAACATTTAAGTACTTGTGACTTTGCAGTCCACAGGGGATTAAAACCAGATGATTTTCATGTGTGTTTTCTGAGGTTTTTTTCAGCAGAAATGGTTTAAAGGAGAATTCAGTTTCTGAATTAAAAGCATGACTTCAAACAGACAGTAGTACTTCATACAGAGTTCTTTCAATTCATGCTTCCTTTGTGAGGATATTCAGAATTTCCCCCTAAAGAAAACCACTGAACTGAGGAGACTGCTTCCTTAACAGCTTTGTATAAAGTTCAAGCTATATGTTTTATTTATGCCTGATACTCTTTTACACACAATTCTGTATGTAAAAGGGTTCATCTGAGGCTGTAGCATATTTTCACTCCCAGTTCAAAACCCAGCGAGGCCCAGAAGCAAATCCTTGTTTACTTTCTCATAGCAAATAACAATACTTCCCTGTAGGCTTCCACTCTGCAGAAACAGAGCACCACCACAGAGCTGGTCCATGAGTTGGGCAGTCATGCTGCTCTTCTTGCCTTTACTTGTCATTGTCAATATCTCAGAAGAGTGAATCAAAGCTCTGTACACAGAGATGTCATCCGTTTTTTACGGGTAGGGATTGTGCATCTCCCAAAGCCAAAGGAAGGAACACTGAGGGAAGTAGCTATGTCTACTTAGTATTTTAGACATTACTACTCTTAACTGTTGTCCATGCCAACGTCCTGATCAAGAGACACACTTCGTCACAGAGATGAAGCAATGTGTGACTCTGCCTACCACCTTTCCAATACAGTCCTGTAAGCAATGATCCCACAGATGGTTCTACCACCTGCGCCTATTGTGGCCTCACCCAGCAGCAGGCACAAGAACACCATGTTTCAAAAGGACATAATAGTAGATAGGATAGAGGTCTTTCAGTCCTCACACTGGCAGTGAAAGGAGACATAATAAGTGATTAGGCATAATGCTTGCAGAATAGCAGATGATATTTTATCTGACCTAAAGCTGTCTGGTACAAAGTGAGCATGTCAGAGCAGTTAGTTCCACTTCAATCTGAAAGAGTGAGTTTATACAAAAGAAGAAGTGCCTGAGTCTCCTGAGACAGTGTATCCTGAGACTGTGTCTCCTGAGAACATTTCTAACATTTTTCGAGCCTTAAAGCCAAGTTTAGGGTACATCGGTACAATAGCCTTCCTGTAAACAAATCTTTCTCGTGCAGGGGTTGAGGGGCAGATATAGTTTGTGTCTCTATCCATCAAATATGGTATACATTAACAAATGTTCAAGACCCGCAGAACCAGCCCTTCAGAGCTCTAACCAGCCAGACACACATTTGCGAATGCCATTAGCCATTTCCCAGGCATAGGCTAAGCTGTGAAACTGTTGGTATAAATAACACCAGAAACACACACGAAAAAGAAGACTGTAGAGTGGGGTATTGTGGTTGGGAAACTCATAACCGTCAGCCTGTAATCTGCCATTGCAAATAATTCTCCAGCCTTCAAATCAGAACAGACTGCCTCTCAAAGAGACATACACTGCTTGTTTCACTCAGCCCTGTTCAATTACAAATTACAGGGCTGAACTGGAAAAAGTTTTACAGCCTGTTGTTATGCTGTTATAAGGACCCTTCCTGCTCATGTTTGAAACATTTAGAAAGGTAATGAAACAAAAAAAATTTCTGCATGCCTCTTTGCTGAAGGAAATCTGAATTATTCAAATGTCTCAGTGCACTGGGAGACTCCTAGTTTTAAAGAATTCAGGCCACAGAAGTGAAAGGAATTAAGCTCGTAAGGAATTGAGATATAAAAGAAATTTCTGTAATAGCTGAAATGTCATTTTCTGACTAGTCAGTTCAACATACATAAAATGTGTTGCTTCTAGCAACAGAAAAACATCCTCCAGAGATTGCAACTGCGGTTTGGGTGGGATTTTTAAAAGCGCTTGTGGCACTTTGAAACAATTTGCCACTGACTCCCAGGTGTGTTTGAAAATCTCCACGCTTCTGTCCCACCCTTCCTTCCCAAACTGCTATTTGCCATCCCAGAACAGAGCCCTCAGCACAACACTGCAACTAATTCTTGTCAGGAGGAGAATTTCAATAGAAGAAACTTCAGGCAGTTTGTGTCTTGAAAATGGCAATAAGACCACCTCCATCAGTTGAGTAACTACACCACTACCACCATCACCAAAAAAAGAAAAAGGACACAGCAATGTCTGGCAGATTCCATCAGTTCAGTCCTGAGCCAGTATTGATTCACACAAAATACTGGCTTATTTGCCAATAACGTGAATTCCAACAATGACCAGCTACACGTCACACAGAGGTGTGAATTTCCAGTTCATGACACCCACAGGGAAATTTTGGGTATCAAATGGCAAGATAAACTTTTACATAATGGAGGTTTGTGTATAGATCGCATAAATGGCATTTCAGCAATGCTTACAAACTCGTTATTCCTGAAATTTTGTGTCATGGCTATTATATTTCCTGTATATATGGCAGAAAATTTGCTCAACAGAAGAAGTTTCACAGCAAATTTTAATGCGCAAACAAACAGACAAGGAAGACAGGAAAATACATACGTACATATGCAACTTCTCAGCACAAACATCAATGCTAGGAAGCCACGAGAGCAGGTAAAGCAATGTGCAAGCTAAAGCACCATCTGATACAGTTCTGGAAGCAAATTGTCTCTGAAAAAAAGGTATGACACTTTTTAAATTGAACGTAAGTTACAGGCAAACGTGTCAACCTTATTTCCTTGACTTATCTAGGACAAAGTCCGCAAAATCAACAACACGTCTGTAACCACCTAGCTGTGCTGAAAAGACAAAATGTTTTGGCAACCTTCACATGAAGGATATTCCCCAATACTGTTTAATGTTAGAGATAAAATTCAGTAAGCAGAGTGATCTCACTTGCCTTTGCACAAAATTTTAATTTCACAGCATTTGAGAATGAAATAATTTTGTCTTAAAATTTTCCTGCATACAAAATATCTTAACAATTTATTTCCAGCCAGCAGGTTTCATCTTCCAATTAAAATTGACCTCACATACACTTTTTTGAAGGAAAAAGCTGCTTTCTGTGTAAGAGATATACATACAGTCTTCATATTTCAGTGTGTACATCAGGAAGCTGGACTGCTTCAGCTCCCTCTCGTTCAGCTTGGACAGAAGAGGCTCAGATTCCAAAACTCAGAATTACTTTGGTTTTAGTCAGGAGGAACATTCATATCTCTGTCCTTTGGCCACCAGGATCTGATGGGAACTGTAGTTGGTGAATTTGAAGTTCCTACTCCCTATGCGCTACGCCCTGCCAGACCCCTCTTCCCCTTCCTCGGGACTTCACGATGTCCTGGGCAGCTGAGCTGAGCAGAGGCAGCCTCTCTGGGCTCTTGGACCATCAGGCCGGCACCGTGAGGGCAGAACACAAAGCAATGCACCTGCAGTCCTCTCATGCTTCTGAGGCTTCTGTGGTCTCACAATGGGAAAAGTTTAGATATCGTTTCCTTTGCTGCTGATTAAGGTGGTGAAATACCTTAAATTTCATAATGTGAAGTAAGATTACTTTAAGAAAAAGTCACTTTGACAAGAACTCAGCTTTACACTAACCTTATTGTACACATACCTGTTGCGAACTCAAAGGTCTTGTCTTAACATATGCGACATTGTACATGTCTACCGACCTCTACTCCGGTCTTTAAATGCAGTCTGTCTAACACTTTTCCCTAGAAAATAATTCTCAAGGAAGGATTAAAGAAACCTTTGCACTGATTTATATCAGTTACAAATCTTGCCAGAATGAGAAAATATATATTACAAGCAAGAATGGTGTAAGCAAACCAGGCAATTTCACTTGCCACATTTTCTTCCTTTGAAAAGAAGGAGTATTAAATCAACAGAAACAAATCCTCATCATAATGCTTTTTGAACATGTTAAATTGAAACTGTCATTCTTCAGCTTTGAGACTAAGTATTTTTTATTTTTAGCATATTTTATATATTTTTCCAACTCAGTGTTTTTCAGCTGCTTTAAAACATTCAATTCCCTGTAGTTCTACTAAGGAAGGCAGAAGGAAAAGGGAGGGATAAGGAAAAGTAAAAGTTATCCTGTTCTTTTTTTGTTTCCTTCTTTTGAAATAAGAACGCATAACTTTCCTATTCCAGGTGTTAAATGGAAACTGGGACTTCAGCTCGAATTACTCAATTTCCCAATCTCAATCAGGTATTTCACTCAGACAGTGTAGCTACAGAAAAATTCACTGAAGTGATTTCCTAATAGAAATCTCATTATAAAAATAAATGTACTTTAAAAAGTACATTTTTTTAAAAAAGTACACTTTAAAAAAAAAGTACCTCGATTCTTGCTATCAAAACTACAAGAGAAACAGTTTGTTCTCTTTTGGTAGCATCGTATTTGGTAGCCTGCATAGAGTTGCTCAAGAACTCCAGTACTCCCTGAGCACGCTTACCTCTCTCCAGCAACTCATGGCACTTTACAAACTTGCTTCTCACAGTTTATCTGAGATACATTTTTTGCTGTCTCATGAGTGACTTCTCCAGTGAACAAGTTGAAGCACAGAGAGTAGAAGGGTGGTAGTTTTTTCCAAAGCTGATTACCAAGTGAAAACAGAAAAAAGCAGGATCAGGGGAAGGGTTCACGCTGCGTTCATCCAAATAATCTCAAGTCACGGTCAGTCTGGACAGATAGCTTCCAAAGAGTAAAGGTTCCTGTTAGACTTCCTTGTGAGGCATTTGCTGTTCAAAGCTGCTGTTTTGGCAAACAAAGGAATCTATGTACCAAGAACAATTTTTAAAAAAAAAATTAATTTTTTTTTAAATTAACAAGCTTACTATAGCCAGTTATAGTGGTCTCGAGCCACAACTATTTTCAAGCTTTACTAATATCAAGGAAGTGGCTATGTGCTTTATGTACGCTGGGACCCAGTTCTTCATGAACTGCTCTGAAAGAGATTGGGGAATAACCTGTCTTGATTTTTGAATTTATATAAAAAACAAGAAGTGACTCTCAATGACACAAAGCAATCTAGACTACAAGGCCAGTTATGTCAGCCCTTCACAAAATCTCCTTCCCAGAGACACATGGAAATGCTTTATGAACATGGCATGAACTGCAGTAAGAGAAATTACATGTGTGCCTCTGAAACACTTTCATGACTCTCCTTGAAGACCAGGATTTATCCCTTGCTCTGGTGGCTTTCTACATCTAACTCTGAACATCAGTGAAGATCGGACTTCTATGAGACAGATACTGCCATCAATGGAAAGACAGGAAAGAAATAGGCCACTGGAGTGCAAAGTAAGAGAACATTAAACTCTCCTGCGTGCCCAGAAAGAGCTCTGTGTCCCTAGACCTCAATTTATTTTTACCCAAATTTTCATCCAAAATCATATTTTTGTTGTAAAATTTTGGAACACGTAGCACAGCAGAAAAAAATTCTAAGACATTGGGGTCACTAAAATAAGATGAACAGTAATAGCCTACTGTAAAGGAAATTCATGGACAACCTCCACTTTACGCCACATAATACACAAACCCAAAAATACGCCCGAAAATAGACAAACTCAAGCATGTATCATTCCTTACAAAGTTTTTAAGAAACATAATTTCTTTTGTCCGCATTAAGATGGAAAGACAAATAGGAAGCAGATTATCATCTGGTTTTTTTCACTTGATCTTGTTAGCAAAACAAAACTGATCATACTGCACACAGAGCTGGGAAATATTGTAAGCAAGTCAAATGTATTGTAAAAGAAACTTGAATACATATAACCCACCTAAGTTATTCACAATCCAAAAATTCCAAAAATACTTTGTTAGCTCTCCTCTACAGTCTACCCCATTCATTAGTGCAAAAGTCCGAAAGTAAAGACAGCTATTTGGAATCTGACATTAAAATTCCCCGTAAAGCAGTAATTTTAAAAGCTGTTCTCATGGTGCTGTGTAACACAATAATAAACACAGCAATTTTTTCAGCATTAGATAACAAATAGTTAGAATATGTATGCTTTCTGGAAACAAAGTATTTTGAAACCAGCTTGTCACGTACCTTACCAAAACCATAGTGAGCTGTAAAGGAGTCTTTCTTGTTCCAGAAATGTACCCCATTTAAAAAAGAAAACACTTTAATCTTTGCTGACTTTGTGAAATGGATTTGTTAGAACGTCTGCTTTATTCCCACTGAAATACGAATTGGCACACAAGACAACCTAAGAGAGTCTGAGCTGGTCTGAGATTCTTGACAATGAACCACTCACTGACCTCAGCAGAGGTGGGACTTCTCCTTGATTTGAATTTGCAGCTTAGGCACTAAGAAGACCACCCCAAGTATGTCACTTTGTGGTGTTAAGTTTGCTATTCCAAGTCCTCATACTGCATCCCAGCAGCTCAGGCAGCAATCTGTGGAAAGCTGCTGTGTGTGCTGGCACTGCGCGATGCTGGAGTTTGCCAAAACAGGCCTAGTGCATGGGCACCCAAAAGAAACTACCTGATAATTTGATGTTTCAACTGTTATAACCCACCTTCCTAGTCTTTTAGTCCAGTTCTCCTGAACTGCTGAGTTTATGTAACTTGTTAAGAGATGCCAACATTTTAAAGACAATATTTTCCATTACTATGTAAAATAGTGATGTATTATTGCTCTTTGACATGGCTTTCAAGTGTGTTAATGTTCCTAGCAGAAACACGGGAAAAGGATGTCTGTTTCCTGTAATTCGTCATCATATGATGTTCGGAAAGGAAGGCTTTAAGACAGTAGTTGTTCACAGCATAGGAGACAGTGGCCCAGAAGTGACAAGAGATTTTGAGGAGATGGAGATTAAAGCACCTTTTCAGAGCACAAAAAGAATGAAGTAGTGAGATTTATAACTAAAATATCAAAAGTTATTCCCCTTCCACAACATAGCCCAGTATGTATCCTAGTGAAATCAGTGGATACCTTCATTAACATCCTTAGCTAAGGTATGAGGAAATTAAGAGTTTTCACTGAACAAGTATAATACGTGTGATACAACCTTCCTGGTTGGCAAAGCTGTGATGTCTTCAAGATGAAGGCTGTCTACTTTAATGGGAAAGGGGGAAACTGAGAGGTCTTTGCCTTTGCACTGACACAACATCCTGCTGCCACAGTTCTTTCCTCCATGATTGTCAGACCTGCCCTGTGCAAACCAAGAAAGCATAAACTGGAGAGATCTTGACATCTTAGTCTTCCTACATGATTTTAAATGTCCCACTTCCATTCTAAGTTGTATCAACAGGAGGCTGGAGTGTTATCAGCTCAGGCTGGTACTATTTTCAGACTAACCAGCCGTGAACATCTGACTATTTGTTCCCTACTGATATCCTATTAGTATAATACAGCCTAACTTTTCTAATATTTACCTTGTTATCGTCTATGTGTATCTCTTCACTTCATTATTTGCCTTCCTCCAGGTAAATTTGTACAATGTTCCCATGGCATTTAGCCCTCCCCCTTTGAAAGCACACTATGCTCCAGAAGCAAGAGTTCAGAATGCATCTGGACCTCAACCTGTCCCAGAAGAGCTCAACAAGTTTCATGGGCCGGGGGCCCCCCATCCTCCCACTGTAGCCCTAAGATAATACTTTCTTCATAATTTTTAAGTCTCAAACGTTTAAATACGGACACCTTGCTGCACCACAATACTTCGTTGAATAGCATACCATGGGCACGCATATGTTTGATGGCACAAAGTCCTCTGGGCTTACAGGGAATGGAGAGGGATAAACCTGCTGTGTCTCAACTTCACTATCTAAAGGAAATGCTCCCTATCGTGCACCACTCCACACCCAGCTTTCCTCTCAAAAGGAACTAGCTGGTCCATTTAAAAAAGAAAGAGCCTGAGAGTATGTTTACATTACGTTTATATTAGTTTCCAAGGGACTGGGACCCAGTAAAGTAGTGGCTAACAAGGGTATCAGATGCAGAGTTGTTAAACAAAATGTGTGGCTGTAAGGAGGACATAACTGGTTCACGATTCACCATAACAATTTTTTTCAAGTCTTTTGGGATTCTGGTGTTCAACTCAAGAATCACAAAATTTCCCTGCCAGCTTCAGCAGGTCAGCACTCTGATTCTGACATATTTTGGGGAAAACTGCAGAACTGCGTATGGTGGAGCTGAAAGGGGAGAAGTATAGAGTTGCAATAGCTGCAGACGAAAACCAAAGCAACTATTTGTCAGCTATATATCATTAAGAACATTGTGTAAAATTAAAGAATGCAAACTACCGCTAGTTCTGCACATTCGTGTAGTAAAATGTGCCTGGATTATCTGCATTCATTCAAAATACTGAATCATCTAATCACAAGTTGAGAGAGGAAGTATTAAAAAAAAAAAGCCCTAAATTCAGACAGTCCTTGAGATTGTTGGAATACATATAGAGATGGATGATCCAATTCAGGAAAACTTAAAAAAAAATCTTTTCAGTTTGAAGATTAGCTGATGATGGGAAAAACTTTATTAAGTCTCTAAAACACACTGCTAATTAGCATTAAATTTCAGCTGGAGGGTTGTGTCTATGCATTGTCGGAATGTGGCCATTAACTGGCAGAGGGATTGGTAAAAGAAAGCTAACTGTTGTGACACATCCAGTTTTGCTGCATCAGGGAAATCAGACAACACAGCTGAGCATGCGATTTTTGCTGCCAGTTAGAACTAACTTGTCGCATGCTTGGTGTCCATCAATTGCTAAAAGAGCTCCAAATAATTCTAAGAGAAAATATTTGCTTTCTATAAAGAAGAATGAATTTTTATGCCAACTACTATTTTCTTCTTTTATGGTCTAATTCAACAGCTCCCATCGGGAAGGCAGCTTATTTTGATAAAGCACAATTCAGGGCCAATCTCCATGTGTCAGGAAAACTTATAAGCATGTACCTAAGCGCTTCCTTTAAAGAACAACTTTCTAAATCAGAGCCTCCAGGAACAAGGAAGCAGGGAGGTGCTGAGCATTTCTGCAAACCCAATTGGCTGGGCATGAGCTCAGCAAAGTCCCAAAGCGCCTGTTCATCTCAAAGCCTGCTCAGCAGTCAAATTACATTTATTGAAAGCTGGACTTAAGTTGGCAGAAAAGGGGTGGGTTTGACTCTAAGGGAATGGCCAGGAATACAGTTAAGCAGCTTGCTGAATCATCAGTCCAAGGGGTAAAGCATTATTGGCATTTTGCCTTTGCCTTCTTTGCCTGGTCCAGAAACTCCACGAAGAATCCTGCAGTCAGGTCCCTCAGAGTTATTTCAATAGAGTACTTTGACTCTTAAGACGCATCCACACAGTTAAGAAGTCATGTCCACAGGAGACTTGGCCCTGCCCTATGCACTGTGCCATAGGAAATATTCACAGCTCCCTCTGTCCCATCTTCCCACAGCAAATTTACCCATCTCTTTTCAAATTCAGCACAGGCACAGCACAGAGCCAGTCCCACTGCACTGAGGAAAAGGCAACAGTTGGTAAAACATAGCTCGGCAACAAAGCAGCTATTCAACTTCACCTTTTCTGTGTAATGCAGTTTTGTGAGAGGCAGATGCTTTCAAAAAGAAAAAAACCAAAAAACTAGTCTTAGTTTTGGTTCCCTTGAAAATGAATAAACACTAGTTTGCCACTAAAAAAAATGTTCTTGTTCCCAGTTGACTTTATTGTAAGACAAATGTTTAGACACATGGGTGGCTGTGAACTTGCAGATGCAGTCTATATGTGGTAAATAAGAGTCCTGGAAAGTCTGCTGCCTTATGGGTTTTTTAAAAATTTTTTCCTATATATTTTTATTAGTACTCTCCCAGCTCCCTTCATGTCTACCAGAAGCTGTCAGATTTGGTGTTGCTGATGGTTTCTCTGATGTTTTGTCAAATTTCCATGCAAATAAATCTCATTTTGCTGATGTCTGTAAAGTTTTGCTTTAGACCAGAGATCTCTCAGAGATCTGTCTTCAATAAAAGGGATAAAGTGGAACTACTAATTTAGTTTCTTTAAAAGGCATGTATTTTCGTCCACATTAAATCCATCTGGTTTTGAAATGTATGCCTTTTTTCAGTGTGTAATTTGATAAAACCAAAAAGTAAGCCTTGGAGATCGAAACTTGAAGCAGGAAGAGATAGAAAATGAACTAAGACAAAGAGCATGACATGGCTGGCAACTTTATAAAAAAAAAGAAAAAAAATGCCACTATATGTTTAGAGTTCAATAACATTAGTACACCACTCAGAGGATCTTGACACAAAATCTCCATACATTTTTAAACTTTTAGGGAAAAAAAAAACACCAATCCGATAGGTCTGTAGTCTGGAAACCATTGCTGCAATCAGGAGACATATGTCTATATTAATGAACAATATTCACCTTTACATGAAGACCTAGGACCTCCGTCCAGGCTATTCTAAGGCTACGTGTAACATTTTTAGATTCCTCTGCTTCAGGAAGCTTTTATTTCAACACACTTCAAAAATATAATGTCTGTTTCATGGAGTTAGAAAAGCTTTCAGATCACAACGGCAGCATTATGCAAGCACGGGCATCATCAATGTGACCACGCTTAACTCTCTACATCACTTCAGTGCTTTTCAATGGTTTGCCTTTTAACAAGTCTGTAAGGTACTTTGTACGTCAAGATCCTTCCCCAAAACTATGCACAGAGCACTGAAATCATTAACCATTACCACAATGTGACTAGGCAGGATTGTGTTAAAGTTCGGCTGTTGCTATAAATTATTCCACAGAGGCAAACAACTGAAACCCAAAATGGTGATATCTAATTAAGATACAGAAGCCTAAAATTCACTTTAAGGATTGACCTGACTTCACGGACATTTCTTTTGCTGTTTTCAGCAGAAAATGGAAGATCTGTACATGAAATAGAAAATTTTCAAAGTGCACCAAGCAGGAGCCTGTAATTCACAATTTGTATTACTTGGAAGATGTGATGTGGTTTTGCAATTTTCCCATATATGGGGCCACAATTAGGGCTAAATATAAAAGCTACAACATGAATTTTTATAGCAGAGTTAAAAAAACCTCTAGCAACTGTCTTTACTTGTACTTGCTTCACATGCATAGGAAAATAATTCCAAGGACGGCCTTAAGTTTCCTTTAAGTGTCTTGTTGTTCACTCCTGTGCAAAAATATGTGATAGAAATCAAGATGAACCTAAGCATCTGGGCACTGGAACAGGTATGGGAGTACCTCATGGTGTAAACTCTTGGCATTCTGCTCTCTGCAGATGCTCTTGGTTTTTTTGATCATGCAGCTTGATGATCATCTCTTTTTCTTCCTTGCTGTTTCTGCAACGAACAAGTCGTCTTGCTCTGGAGATCCTTTTAAAAATTCTGAATCCCTCCCAGTGGCATCCCTCAGAAGGGATCCTCCTGCCATGGCACATGGACTCCTTTGCTGACATCTAACTGCTCACAGGTCAGATTCATTGGCAGGAATAGCTTCCTGCAGGGAAACAACTTAAAAGACAGTTGATGTAATTGTATCTTGAAAAGACTGGCATTGATTTGCTCTGACAGGAAACTCTCCTAATATCACTCTGATCTCACAGGAAACCAAAAAGGGGAGTAGTTACATGCGGCCCACATGAAGGATCTAAATTTTAAGTTGTACCACCACAACTTTATCAGTGGGGCCAGGAAAACAGGAAGGGACACTTTGCTGAACAGTCATGTCAGAAAAAAATCCATGGATAGTTGCCAATAAAAATGTGTCTTTCACATATGAAGAAGTATTTTGCATCCTAAATTAGGGTTAATTGTACCAACACAAGTTTCTTTTACCCCAACATTTTTTCATCTACACTTAGAGGGGGCTGGCAGTTTTTAAGATATCAATAATGATTTGGATAAGGGCAAGTCCTTGCTGTAAGATTCAGGTCTTCTGGGTTATGTCACTCACAGATGTTGTTTGCAGGGAGAGCAAAGCCTGTTTATAGCTCAGTGACAAATATATCCCTGCAGGTTCTTTAAAGGCAGAAATTTTGATCTGGTCTTTTAAATGGAAAGGGTAGCATTCCTGTGGGTGTTTGCCTTTAGTTGCTTTAGCACATTTCACGCACAGTTTGCAATGCAATCTGACCCTTGCTGCAGCCTGGTGATGTGAATGGAGTAAGAAACTGCCACAACACCTTCATTGTTTCCATGACAACAGATTGCATACCACAAACAGGTCTATAAAGTAACAAGTTTTGCGTTTCCATGCAAGGCTTGGAAAATACAGGAAGAAAGATCACACCTGTCCCTAGTAAAAGCAGCAGTAGAGATAAATCACATGTTTTATAACTCTTTTAGTGCCTGCTGGATGGCTACAAAATAAAGATCCCATTTTACATTACATCTTTCCATTTCAGTTGGAATTAGTTTTTAACCAACTGTTCACTTATGCCATCAGACAGGTCTCTGGAATAAGAATGAAAGAATATATTAAAACCTATATTTCTCATTTAAAAATGTCGCCTTCTGTCCTCCACATGGAGTCACATCATTTTACAATAGCAGGTGGCCCTCAGCAGGGCATTTTTCTCCCAAAGCAAAGAAAACTGAAGCCTCTTCCTCTTGCAGCTGGATGCAAAAGCTGGGCATCTGAAAAGGCCAACCCAAACATACAGTTAAAAGACTCTTGAGTCTACTCTGCTCTTGGAAATCCCGTTTTCAGACAGTGAAATTTTAGTCATGTGTAATTAATGTTTACAATACATGTATTATAAAATATATGTTACCTTCAAGAAGTGCGGAATATTCCTCTAAAGTTATTGCAGATCAATTGCTTGTATAATGAACAATCACTATACATGCATTCCCAGCTTGCCTATAAGAAGTTAATTGCTTAACCCATGCAGAGAGAAGAATGGCTCGAAGAACAACATTGTAAAATCTGCTGCTCATGCAAATATTTGAAGAGAAAAGCAACTGTTTATTAACAGCTGATTCTGCCATAAGCTCAGTTCCCATTAAATATCAGTGATCACTGGATTGATAGGGGAAATTAGTTCATAACTTCCACATTTGGAAACTAAACGGGAGTGGAGTCCTGTGAAAAAAAGTTGATTGTCTGCATTAATTGGATAAACAGGGGGCTATCCTTTGCTGTTGTACAAGTTGAAGAAGCAGGTTGGCTCCTCTTGGTACAGTGCTCCTTCTGACACCAAGACGATCAGACCAGCAATATGGGCATAACATGCAAGAGCG
>NW_010410201.1:31418-34733 GCF_000710305.1 Buceros rhinoceros silvestris | reverse complement strand
GGTTCCTGTCCATGGCAACAGAAGACATTGCACTTGGAGGAGCTTGCTGTCTTCCACTTTTGCACGAAGAATAATGTCTTCGTGATTACTCCTTTCTTTAACCAGTCCTTAGACAGATGATCAACCAGAGCTTTCTCTTGTTTTCTCCACCTAGCAGAGAGATTGCCACTTCTGACAAGAAATGATGAGTCAGATAGTAAAAGCTTCATCCTTACTCCAGATATTGTGCCTGTCTTTGCGAGTTCTCTGGTGCAAAGACCATTTTGGTGGTCCTTCCTAAAGTATCTTAAACACTGCAATCTTTACTTCAAACTCTGAATTTTACCATAACTCGGATTACATAGCCCTGATTATCTCAAAACAAATCACTTATCCTTCTACTTTCATTTCCAGCAGAAAAAAAAAGGCCTGACAAGTATTCAGTTTCATTCAGACTCTAATCAAAGTTGTCTCTAGTTTTTAAAATATGTAAAAATAGGCAGAGATTTGCTTGCACTTCATATCTTTTTCTGACTCTGAAAGAACTAACTTTTTCCAAATGTGCAAAATAGTTCAAATGTTATGATACATTTTTCCCTTTGCCAGAAGCATAAACCCCTCCAGCCCCTTCAAGAGGAAAAAAAAACAGAAACAAAAAAAAACCCCAAAACCAACAGACAAAGCCTGAAGCAAACCATGGGTCTTCTATCTCTATTCACTGAGTATTTCTGATCATCCAGGGTTGCTGTTTTTAAACTTTCCCATCACAATTGTTTTCTCTGTACACCCGAATAGCTTGCAAAGTTTTTCCCCATCACTTTCACAATGTAAAAGCACATGGATGTATTTTCTTAGAACTGCCTGCAAAGATTAATGCCAGGAATTTACAACTCCAGTGCTCCCTCTACACATATAAAATCTCTTTTTCAGCAAACATATCTTCCAAGGGTAGGCAGATTCAAACACGGAACAGCCATCTCTGTTAGTAGGGATGATTCCCAGGGAAAGTTTCTTTCCACAATGCCACAATCATCCTCTGTGAGCAAGTGGGATCACAGACCCCGCTTGCAACAAATGGGACATGTGGGGAACCTCAGTAGAAGAGAAAAAGCTTTACATGATAGAAAACTTCACCCCTGGGGTTGAAATATGGGTATGGGAACTCATTTCAGATGAAGGATTTACAACCCTGTATTTATGAGAAACCGTTGCTTTGCTTTGAAAGCATTCTGTCTTAAAGATGCACTAGGACAAATTCACATTCAGCAGTGTTATTTACTGTTCCAGTGCTGTAGCAATAAACTCTCATGTGTGTGCCATTTCCTACAGCTGTCTTGGTTCTCTCTTCCTCATGAGCAGAGCACCCAAGCACTCCCATGTTCATGCACTCACACATACCCCACCTGCCAGCCTCTCTGGAATTCATTTTCTCTCTAAGTGGATCCTTGCAGAAGGAATTGTAACATGTCCAAGTTAGGGACCATTTTTTAACACACAGTTCTACAGGCCCTAATGTAATAAAGATTTTCATTGTCAGCTAACTTCATGATTACAGAATAAAAAATGTCCATCGAGAAAAGCCAACTTCCTTGAAAAGTACATGGTAGCATGCAGAAAATGATAAAGGTTATGGGTGTTGGAAAGGTGCAGGTATTGAAACATGGTCTTCTTCCTGTTCTGAGAAGTACCCAACTTCCATCAAGTGTTCAAAAATAATTGTTCACAAAGATAATCCATTGTTATTAGAACTTAAAAGTGTGCTTGTACTGGCTTTACAGGAATGCTGGAGAGGTAAGAACACTGACGATCACACAATGGTCAGATATCACAATAAAAAGGGCCCTGGAGATGTGTCAGAAAGACTGAAGAGTGTTCAGTATGCTCTGCATGTATGCATGAAATCAGAGGAGCAGAATCCCACAATGAATCAGAGAGGTTTCACCTCCACCCAGCTCCTCCCAAGACTGCACACTGCTGACCTGAACTGGAGAAGCTGGAAGCTAAAACTGAATCCTCTCCCAACCACACCTCGGGTCTTGGCACCTGCTGCCCTACACAGCTCTTGGCAGGCACCAGGTCTCAAGGAGAGAAAAACGAGAAGCAAAAAATCCTTGGAATCAGCAAGGCAGTTAATCACAAAACACTTTCTCTGATTCTGTGGTGCCATGTGTTCTCCCACCCCTAATCCCTCGTAAAGTAATGTAAGAGATGACAGGGGCTTCAGATTAAGCCAAGTCAAGTAAAGACGATAGGGGCTTTGATTTAAACCTTGAAGAGTTTACAGGAAACACTAAAAAAGAAGAAAAAAAAAAGAGAGGAAAAAAGAATTAGAAGTCAATTCTGTATAACAGCAGCAGCAGCCACATTCCAAAAGCTGTGCCCTGTACCACCACAGTCAAGACAAGGAAGTGTCACACCTCCTCCCCCTGCCCCGAAATGCACTGTTTTCAGAGCCAAACAATACCTCGAAATAAGATCTCCACCACCAACGACATGCCAAGACAACTTTCTTTTCACGAGAACACGAGATGCTGGTCCCCAAGAGTAATCTGTAAGTTACGGATACACAATAGCAGCTGCAGCACCAACTTCCCTGGAGTTCCCTGGAGATGCCCAGGGACCCCAAATACCTGACAGTAAGCAAACAGGGCAAAGCAGAACAGAGGCAAGAATTCTTTATTTGACACTGTGTACAAGGCCTTATAACTGGAAACTAGCCTGCATCCAGAAAACTAAGAGCAAAATCCTGACCAGCTTGATTTCTCTCACTTCTTCTTATCTTCTTTTCCTTTATTTCTTTCCTCCCATCTCATCCATTCAGGTGAAGCTCAACACAGAAGGGTATTCCCCATATCTTTACAATTCTAGCATGCCTCTGGTTTGAGCGTCTCTTAGTTTAATGAGGAAAAAAGTTAAACAATTGGTAGAATCAAACTAGGTCTGGGGGAACCGAAGACATCCTAACTCACCCTTAAGCACTCCTCTTTATTTAAAGAACCAAAACAAATTTGATCTATTCTATTAATAGCTCTCCAAATTAACAACCTGGGGGTCTGGGCTTTTATAATGTAATTTTCATTTTCAGTGCTTTAAAGGCACAGGTTCTTCTCCATATAAAGAGTTGTACAGGAGATGCAATAAACTAAAACCTACACTCAGTGCAGAACAAGACAACAGGATCTGAAGTGAACCCACATTGCGGCTAGGGCAAGGCTATGCCACTCTGCTTGTGAAAACTCTTCTGAGACAGCTGCAAATAATGGAAATACTAATCTGCATGAATTTCACAGCACACATTTCCTGCAAAAGCAGATCTCTGAGACTTTCTGTAGGGAA
>NW_010410201.1:26010-31320 GCF_000710305.1 Buceros rhinoceros silvestris | reverse complement strand
TAGGGAAAATACTTCTCAGTTCTTTATAAATATTTTGAACAAATGTTCATGCTGACTCTTTACTGCCTAGGAAAAACATAACTCAAAATGCACCTAGCTTTGCATCAGGGAGGTCTTGTTTTATCTCTTCAGCTTGGATTTCTTTATGTTGAAGTATAGAAATGAATCTGATTAAATAACAACACCATATTTGTAAATTTTTGTTTGTTTCTTTGTTTGTTTTTGATGGGGGAGAGGGATGAGAAGAAAAGGGAAAGAAGAAGAAAAGATAAGCAGACATTTATGTTTTGCCTTCAAACCTTCTCTTATTTGACTGAGCATGTTCCAATCCCCTTCAGCATGACTGTCACATTTATCTGTTCATTCAGCGATATCTAAATTCTTCTGATAGAGCATGGAGAGTAAGGGAGCCAATGCAGTTAAGCAGAAAAATAAAGAATTCAAAAAGCTGAAGTTGTTTCCAGACAAAGCATGTAAATGGGAAATTAACTGTGGCACTAAATGTGGAAATGCAGGTGAAAAAGAAGAGTAACCAGCAAAAGGACTCAAGCTATTCATTAAATCTTCTTCCTACATCACGAGGAGCAAAAAGCTCAGCAGAGTCAACAGAGCCAACTGACAGCCAGGGTGTGGAAGGAGGGCTAATGGCAGCGGGGAGTGTTGCAAGAAGGTTAAATGAATGCTGTGCACCAGCACGAACTGCAGAAAAACTGGGATGATGCCCACAGAAGCACTTTTTCATTTACGGAAAAAGGAAGGAGTGAAAGGGGCAACTCAACAGAGTGTCTAACCAAAACTGAAGCTGCTGTGGGAGAAATTACAGTACAGGGTGATAAACTGAAAAGTAACAAGTCAACAAAGTAGAGGGCATTCACCAAGCAATCCGAAAGATGGAGTAGATGAATTATTAACAGCATATGTAATCTCTTACTTCAAACACCTTTGGTACTGGAGGACTGAAGGTTGACTTTTTTTTTTTTTTTAAAAAAAAAAAAAGGTTGCCGGAAATTACAGGCCTGTTGATTTAACAATACTAAAATGCAGAGACTACATTGAAGTGCAGAGCCAGAGGGCACCTGGATAAATAAAATCTAATTGAGAAGTGTTAGCATGGCTTCTGTAAAGAGCGCTCCCTTCTTACAAGCCTCTTAGAGGTCTTTGAAGGGATGAACAAACATTTACATAAGGGCCAGTTACATGGTATAGTCCACTTGGATTTCTTACAGCTTTTGACAAATTCCTTCACTTGAGGCATCTAAGGACATTAAGCAGCCATGGTACAGCAGGGATAGTCTTGACAGGTATAAAGAGTTCATAAAAAAGAAACAGAAGTTCTGGGATAACGGCCAATTCCTGCAAAGGAAGGATGTCACCCACCAAATGCCATGCTTTGTGACCTATGTTCTTTCTTAAGTGAACTGGAATACCAGAGATGAGCAAGGAGGGAAAGTTTTCATGGCAGAACAAAGTTCATTCCCAGTCAAAATCTTCAGATACGATTGCAATGTAATCAACACATCTTCACAGCTATTGAAAAAAGTATTCTGATGATATATCGGTTGGTGGAATATCTCTGAAGGAGAGACAGTGCGAGTTTCATTGCTTTCACTGCATTTAGAAATGGATGTGGAAACACCAGAAAATGTAAGAGTGTTCCATCGTAGTGTGGC
The DNA here is from genome assembly GCF_000710305.1 of Buceros rhinoceros silvestris. Lineage (NCBI taxonomy): Eukaryota > Metazoa > Chordata > Aves > Bucerotiformes > Bucerotidae > Buceros > Buceros rhinoceros. Next base: position 29,650 of record NW_010410201.1, on the reverse strand, counting down.
CTTGTGCATATGACCTCAGGAACATAAAGATTTGTGAGCTGGCAGCTCCATTTGATAACATTTTATAGCAAAAAACTGTCAGTGGTCTAGTTTCTGTCTTATTTTCTACCTAGTGAAGAAAACCTGCAAGATAATATAAAAAAAATAAATTAGCAACTACTATTGGCTAAAAAAATTAAAATTATTCTTTAATTTATCTAATTGCATGTCATCAAAAAGATTGAAAAGAAAGCAGTAAGTGAACTTTTTAACAGAATTGCAGATATCCAAACAGCTGTATCCTTCAGTGGAGGTTCTAATCTGCCTTAAATTTTGTACCACCTTCTTGGAAAGTGTAAGCCTTGGTGGTTGTCAGAGATGGTGTGGGATCTTGTGCCACAAAGATTTGGGATATTTGACTCAATATAGTGTTTAGATACTTCTGATAGAGAACTCATGCTGTTTCTCATGAAAAAAAATTCAGCTCTGGATTTTTTTTATGGTTCTAACATTCTGGATGTGGAAAAGGAAGACACCATTTCAAGGGTATTGATATACCTAATTATCATTCTTTGGTCTGTGGTTGGAAAAATGATGCAGCGTCACTAGCACAACAGTCTGTTATGGTGGCATATAGTAAAGACACCGAATCATCAAAAGGCCTTTTTACAAGCCCTTTATAAAACTTTTTCTCTGGGAAGGTTGCAGCAGCATCTCTGCTCAGTAAAGTTTCTTACTGAAGAACTTAATTTTGTATTGTACAGGCTTTATTCTCTAGTACAGAATATCTCAGAGGGGTTATTATTACCCTCCTCCCCTTTTTCTCTAAGAGACTCACAAGCTTTTTTAGTTCTGTGTTTGACCTTAATCCTGCTTCTACTGATGTTCTTCTACATGCCCTGGTCTGCCCTGGTCCCATCCTGAAAGACCTGTCTTGCTTGAATAAACTCCAATCAGCCACAATGCCCCCAAAAGCAAGAGGAACATTTTTTTTTCTTCCCTTATAGTCCTTGCCTCTTTAAAGCCAAGGTCATCAAAAGCTGTGGTTCTGTGGTTAGTTTCACTTACTCTCTCTTTCCTTCTCAGTCATCACAAACCTAATTCAAAATGGGTTTTAGGTACCTGGCTTTCAGGTTTGCTTTAATTTAATTTAAACCCATTCCCAGGTGGGACAAGCACAGGCTTTCTTGGTGCCTCCTCCCCAGCTGTCTCCACTTTTAAAAGATCAAGCAAATTTATCCCTTTTCCTGCTTTCACACTCTCAGCTGACAAAGCTTCTTGACTCTTAGGTTTGTGGCTGCCTTTGCATCCAAGGAATTCTGCAAGTAATCTGTTGAAGAAACGATTTCATTATATCGATCACAGAATCACATAATCATTTTGGTTGGAAGAGAACTTAAAGATCATTGAGTCCTAATGTTCACCCTGCACTGCCAGGGTCCTTAAACCACGTCCCTCAGCACCACATCCACATATCTTTTAAATACTTGCAGCATGGGGACTCCACCAGCTCCCTGGGCAGCCTGTTCTAATGCTTCACAATCCTCTCAAGAATTCTTTCCCAATATCCAAGGTAAATCTCCCCTGGTGCAACCTGAGGCCATTTCCTCCCGTCCTATGACTTGTTACTTGGGAGAAGAGACCAACACTCAGTTGCTACAACCTCCTTTCAGGAAGTTGTAGAGAGTGATGAAGTCACCCCTGAGGTTCCTTTTCTCCAGGCTAAACAACCTCAGTTCCCTCAGCGGCTTCTCATGGGACTTGTGCTCTAGACCCTTCACCAGCTTTGTTGCCCTTCTTTGGACACGCTCCAGCAGCTCAATGTCCCTCTTGTAGTGAGGGGCCCAAAACTCGACACAGTATTTGAGGTGTGGCCTCACCAGTGCCAGGTACGGGGGGACAATCGCTCCCCTGTTCCTGCTGGCCACACTATTCCTGATACAAGCCAGGATGCCGTTGGCCTTCTTGGCCACCTGGACACTCTGCTGGCTCATATTCAGCCAGCCATCAATCAAAAGAAACCACCATAGTATCCAGGATATCTTTACTATGATGAGGTTGCTATTGCTTTCAGCCGCTTTACAAGCACAAAGCAGGCTTCGCCCCCAGTAAAACAAGAGAGTAAATAGTGCCAGATAGTGCCCCATAGCCAAAACCAAGAATACCAGGTTTTAGGCAACTCAGCTGTAGGCTGAATTTTCAAAGGTGAAAGACTAAACTCCAATCAACCCCTTGCCTTTCTCTATAGAGCATAGAAAGTCAGTCCTAACATCACTACCACAGGTAAAGTCCCTTCACAGACTGAACGGAATTGGCTTCTTTAAAAACAAATTTAGAAAAAAATTTGTAAAGGACAGGTTTTTTCCCCCTCATCCTCATCCTTTCTCTGGAACTGAAGTGACTAAAGCAACAGACATCTTGGGCATATTAGCCACCCTCCTTCAGACGCGTGAGAGTACTGGAAACTCTGTGTCAGTTACCATGTCCAAGAGCATACGCTACGCCAAGTCATTCATAAATGCCAGTACTCTCATCCCTATTTTAACTTTTTTTTTTTCCTTCTCTCTTTTTTTTTTTTCTCTCAAGCCACTCACCAGCAGGGGTGTTCCTTGCCCTTCCTCCAGCTAATGGCAATGAGCACCAGAGTTTCCCTGTCTGCCTTTCCCCGTCCTGCTGGCACTAGGCACGGGTTGCTGCTCCAGCCCTCCAGCTCCTGAGTGAGCCTCCACGGGGCCAACAAGAGGTTAGGAGATAAACCGGCCAGATAGTGAGAGAAATTCCCCTCACCAGCCCCCACAGCCAGCTTCAGCTGCCCTCACTTCTGAATGCTCCCTCCAACCCCCTGGCTCCATCCTCAGCTGCACACACCTTTTGAAAGAGTCAAAGCTGCAGGGGTGACTGAACATGATTTAAGTAGGTGGCCAGTGGGAGGGTTCCTGAGAGGCACCTATTGGATGCCTACCCACTGCCAGAATTGCTCTCCTATCCCATGCATCTTGGAGTAATTGGCAGTGCTATGGATGCACTCAGGCTGACCTCAGCTGGATGAAACATCCCATGGCCTCTGTTCTGGCACCAGCCTTGGCTGTCTGGACCAGCAGATCCACACACATAGCTTTCCCTCAGTATACAATAAACATAAATGTGTTTTCTTGCATTCATATTGAATGTGGAACTCTTGAAGAAATTGCAAACACGCAAAAGCTCATACTTTTCACCTGTTCTCCACAAAACAGGGTCACTTTTGTCTAACAAAAATTTGTATTTTCTTCCTCACTTCATTTTTAAGGGAAATGGTGGGGGTACCAGGCAGCCTCACTTCAAGACAAACACTTCCATCACAAATGCCCTCTGAAGCCAGAAGAGGCAGATTATAACTCTGATTATCTCCTTTGATGCATACAGCAAATGTGGATTATCTGAAAAAGTCCTGGGCTATCATGGGGAGGTACTATTAGGGAGCAATTGCCCAGTCCTGTGAGGCCCAGGAGCCTTGTGGGTGAGACACAGCTCTCCAAGACTTTGAGTGCAGAGATTCTGCACTCAAAGCATCATGGTGGGCCTCCACTGAAAAGCACAAAATTGTCACCCATGCAAGCAGCCCTGGCAGAGACAGCCTGGTTGTTGCAGAGGGGTTACCATGGCTGACAGAGCCATGCTG
>NW_010410201.1:0-25885 GCF_000710305.1 Buceros rhinoceros silvestris | reverse complement strand
TGCAAGTCTGAGGCAGGGCAATGTCATGACTCTTCGCTGGAGAGGGAGGAGGCTGACTAAAAGGAGGCATAGATCCTCACCAGGGGGTTATTGTGCGAATTGTTATCTATCTGCTTGAAAAGAAAGCCTGTGACTTCTTGAAAAGGAAAGAAAGAGCCTCCCCACATGTTACAGGAGTTGTTAAAAGGACTAACAGCTCCTATGTCCACAGAACAAATAGAGTGAAGTAGCTCATAGAGCTAATACACGCTTCAAAACTATCTGCTTGAAAAGAAAGCCTGTGACTTCTTGAAAAGGAAAGAAAGAGCCTCCCCACATGTTACAGGAGTTGTTAAAAGGACTAACAGCTCCTATGTCCACAGAACAAATAGAGTGAAGTAGCATAGAGCTAATACACGCTTCAAAACCACCCCTGACACAGACAACTTATCTAGAGCATCAGAAATTAATCCTTGCATACCAGGATATGTCCTGAGAATTGAATCTCAAATAAATAGCAGGTAAGAAATTAAACGTGCTTCTCCAAACCCCTTATTATGTAAATCTTTCTCTTCATGTTTCTTAGGCACCCTCCAAATTCACTTCAAAATCTACATCACCCTGGGACTTGAGAGGGTGCCTGATCTAATGACAGGAAGAGAAGTAAGAGCTCTGAGTCTTCTGCTGCTTCTGTTCAAGAGATATTGCTGCTTCATGAGGCAACAAACTTTTCCATGATGCTGTAGGCTAAACCAGATGGACGCGAGTCTCTTGTTTTGGAGAGGAGATTAAAACAACATTTCTATTTCTTGTCACTGCTGTAGTAGTGGTCCATTATCAAGCCTGCCCTCAAGATATCAGTGGGTATGAGTTAGGCCACAGTTTGGCTTCTAAGTCTATGGCAGTCTGGAAGGAGCACAAATAATCCCATCCTGGCTTGGAAGGAAGAGAAAACTTACATGCAACACTGAATGAACGTCCCAGAGAAGCAGTGACCAATGATTCACTTTGAGTAATGCTGACTCACTTCAAGGTACTTTCCACGTCCACACGCACACGCTGAGAGAGTGAGTGAAAATAAGAGTCTGATCTCAAGAAAGTTCAAACTAAATATTTTTGTAACCTTTTACTTTACCCAGAGAGAAAAATCAGTCTCCTTTTTATGGAGAGAGACTGTTTGGCAGAGCAGCAAAAACCAGTTATTTTTGTTTTTACAGGAGTTTCAAATCCAGAGATAACTGTTAAGGACAAGTTTTTAGGGTGTGTGGGGCAGGCCACAAAATTGCAAGTGCGTAAAGCCTGGAGTATGTAAACAAAGGCTTGTAAATGCAGCAGGGTCTCAACATGTATGACTGTCTTGCGGAATGGGGCAAAGCTGAGCAAATGGCAAGGGATGTCAGTAGCATCTGCAAATCTTTGTCATTCTGAAAATGTTGAGGTATCTTCCTTGTGAGCCAGGAGCCCCCAGATCAGTTCCCATCTCCCTGTCCTTCGGCAATATGTCCTCAGGGAAATACTCCCCATCCATGATGTGCATGACTGGGCTGAAGGAGAAGTAAGACCCTGCTCTGGACCAATGGTACTTCTGTTTTCTCTCCCTGCTGTCTAGATCTGTCCTAGCAAGTGCAAGCGCTCTGCTTAGCTCCACTCCATCAATACCTGCTGCAGTCTTGTCAGACTGTCAGTTTTCACTTTTCTCCTTCAATCCTCTGCAATTCCACAGGCACACACTGCTGTTTGGGTACATATCTCATGGTCACAGCAGCAACACACTTCCATGCTGCACAAAGTCCTACTGTCCCAAGACACAGCACTTCTTGGAAATACCTTCTGGGCCTGAGAGACATCTTTGGCCAACTTGCTAGTCTTGTGGAATCCCCATGCTCCTTCTGAAGAGCTCTGAACACTATTTTTCTGTGCCATCGTTGCCAAGGCCAGCAGGAAGTGATACACTATTCCTTTCAGCTCCTTGGCAGGATCAGGTTGATCAGAGTGAGTGCCACTGCTTTGTGGAATATCCTCACAGACGCTGTCATGGTTTTTGGGTGAGGTTGTGTTGCTTCTCTTTCCTGTCTCTCCTTAATTCCAAAATAATTCCTTCTGAATGAAAAGCCTGAGAAGACGCAGCATTGTCTTTCTCCCCAATATAGGCACTGAGCTGTGATAAGTTGTTTTCAGGCAAGTGCTGGGAAGCTGGTGGGGTGGAGCAGGAGGCATGGCTTTTAGCCAGGAGGAAAACACAGTGTCAGGCAACAGCCACGAAGTTAAGCATCCCTTGCAGGGCTGATTTAGAAAGCAGACCTTCACATGGTGGTACCATTGCCCCTGCAGTGCCTTTCACTGCAATGGTCCCTTCACTGCATACGCATACAATGGACACAGTTGGTAAGAAATCATATAGCAGCCTGTGCACCTGCAGGGAAGTAGAGTAAGTCCCAGCAGCCCTTAATTACCCCCCACCACATGTTGGCCGAAAGGCTGCCATCATGCCTGGAGCTGAGTGCATGTACTGCCTGCCAAGGCAAAGGATGAGGAACACCTGCTTTAATGCAGGAGCCAACAGGCTCTTCATTAATTAAGTCAGATATAAATAAATAACGGCAGTGATAATAGGAAAGCAAAAGCGAGTCCAGATTTTTAATACCAAAACAAAACCAAACTGCTGATACACAGAACCTTTCCACTGAAAACTGCTTCCCTCCTTTTCCCTGACTTTGTTTTGAAACTTATCATTGCCAGGTGTTATTACATGGAAAGCTTTCTACCTCTAGCTCCTCAAGGCATCCAAAACATGATTCTTTTCCCCTCTCTAAGCAAGAGTTGATGCCAGACCTCTTGCATTGTAAAAAAAGAAACTGAGGCATGGGAATTATAGAGGGATGTGTCACAGCCATAGTAGCTTGGAGTCTATGCTGCCCTTAACCATTTCACTACAAAGTGGCCTGGGCTGGTTGCCACCACCTCAACAATTTCAGGCTGTCCGGACAGCAATGGGATAGCTCCAGTACAAGGTATCCAATAGCTGTACTGACCTGCAGCAAAGCTTCCATGTGAGGCTGGATCACCCATACCCTGGCTTGCCCACTCTCAGGCAAGCTGTACCCAGCACCACTCAGAGATCTGCCCAAACCTGTGCTCTCCAGCCAGCTGCTGTTACAGAAATAAAAGGTTTTAACAGCCCTGGATGCTTGTTTATCAGCAGGGCCAGGGAAGTGGGTGATTTGTGCATATGTGCAGCAGAAGCAGGAACTCATTTACGGAAAAGAGGCAGAGGAGGAGAGTTTGCTCACTGGTCTCACTGGAGCTATAGTGTTCTGCAGCCATTCTGCTTCCCAGCCTTGCTCCCTCCATACCAAACTGGAACCTCTCAAACCCACCAGTAACTGTCAAAACCAGCCAGGCATCCTCAAGCCATTGTCTCCCAATGCTGCCGCACTGAGGTTCATCCTGGCAGCAGTCTGGAGCGGGATAGTACGAAGCTGGGCTGTCTGGGGCTGGCTCTTGACCATTGCTGGTGGCTAGCTGAGCAGGGTATTTCTTATCCTCATAGGGAGCAACCTACTTAATACTTCACTGGGGGATTTACTGCACAGCAAATATTTTGTTAGGGATTTCAGAAAGGCCCTCTTTGGAGAAAACATGCTGCTCCTGACCTCCCATTTGGCTCAGAAAACACCTTCTTGTGCTGGGTTGTGCTTCTCCCCTTCCCTCCATGCCTCTGGTCTTTTCAATGAAGAGGAAGGGCCATTCAGTCAGTCGCCCCTTGAGAAGTGATGGCATGCATTTACAGGAAGAGAGGATGAGAGAGAAGGTGCTCACTTTCACCTCCGACCGTGGCAGGACCATGCAGCCCCAAGCATCCAGCATCCCTGCAGGATGGCATTCTGCAGTGTGCTGTTCCAATGTCAAGCCAACTGCAGCTACAGAGAAATGAAAACTCATATACACATAATCTTTGCAGATGCCATCAACAGCATGAGGCAAAACAGCTCTGAAAACACTTTTGTTCCAGTGACTCCCAATACTTGACAGATCATCAATGACAAATCATATCATCCTGTTAACCTTGATTTTTTTCTTTTTCCTCAGCACAAAGCTTTAAAAAAATTTATTATATTATAAAAGTCTATGTATTTTTGCCATCCATTTGTCCTCCCTCTATTTTTTTTCCTTTGGCATTTTGCCCACTTACTTGAAAGCCTTGAGGAAGAGCATTGTCACTTACCAAGTAATTCAGCATCAAAGGCTGCAACAGAGACAGCTTGTCCCAAGGAAGATGGCTACACCAATATAATGACTTGTCAACATCTACACTACTCAAAATTTAAGTTTCCAGCTGTCTTGGTCTTAAGTGACTGCTGCTCATTGCACTCAGTATCAGCAAAGTGGTAAGAAAGGCAAGTTCTCAATTAACCATGAGCTGAGAAGTGAAAGAGATCAGTTTAATGCACAGCCTTCTCTCCCACAAGACTCTGCCATAATACTGACCAACTTATTCAGACTCAGAAATCACTTGGACCCCAAGTTGCATTACTGTAAGTGGAAATACTGTGCAATTTTCAAATTATGTATGTACACACAGAGGCAGGAGTCTACAATCTAGAAATAACAAGGTACTTTCAGAACAGAGGGACTTTTCTCGTTTTGAAAAATATTTAAAACCAACCCCCAGGTTTTAGATCCTTAGTATCTCATACTCGTCACATACCCATCTGACTCCATAATCTTTTACCATGGGTTTTTTTTAGGAAATTCTTTGAACTCTCTAGTCCAAATTCCCAAAGACATTTAGGATCCAACCCTAATATTGAATGGATTTTTAAATATCTTTGAACATCTGTTCTTCAGTATCCCTCAGATACCACAGGTTTAACAGCTCCAAGTCTTCTCTATGTGATTTCCATATAAATAATACATTCTAGTTTTGACTGGGACTCTCACACAGATAACGATAGATTATCCATCTCCTTTGGGAAGCAGTCTCTTTCACAGTTACACTCAAAACTCTACATGCTTTTGTCCATGCAGTCACACTGGTTCATCCCCAAAGCAGGACTGTGATGTAGAGCACCTTCCAGAGAAGAGAGAAAGGGAGCAAAACACCTAATACCTAAGTCAAGATATTGCTGACTTCCTGTTCCTTCATTGCATCCTCAAGCAATGAAGCTTTATTAGAGAGAGTACCTTTCTCATTTCTGGTGTACTTCACTTTTCAGGGTCCTCTAGGACTCCATGATTGACAGTAACTTGGTTGTTTAGGGTGATGTTATTAATTAGCCTTCTTTTTCTGGCTTGACATACATGAAGTCTGACGTCTCACTAACTACGTCCAGGAATCCACTGCACCTTGTTATGTTGCAGCCTGGACTTTGCTAATCAGCAAACAGGTTCAAAATGCCCCGCACATCCTGTGGGGAGGCAGCTCTTGTCAGCAAGTACCAATAGAATGGGGAAGGGAAAACAAGAAGGGAATCTTTTGAGACACTAACGGTGCGTCATGGAAAGGATCCCTCAAGTTTGATTTGAGTAGGCCTTATTAGGAGCGGTTCCAGTTGTGAATCACTGACCAGGAAGCAGGGAGATGGTCAGGTTTGATTTACCATCTGTTAGTACGAGCTCTGACAGTGACCCACTGGGGTCTCGCACAAAGTCATCAGGAAGAGACCAAACCACTTCCACAGCTATGACTCACACACCATTCTGTCATGGATGGATTTCATTTGTAAGAGAAAAGTGGCAATATATATTAATATAAAAGAGCAGTTTAGCAGAGTTTGATAATAAATGTGACAGTGGTTTAACAAGGTACACTTGATTATTCACTGCACAGAGGAACAGAGTCAGACAAAACTGTCAGAAAGACCCTCCCATTAAGTCACAAGATTTAGAAAGGACCCCCCTTGCTTTCTAAACTCCTTCTCAGAGAGGAGTCTCGGTGCAGCTAGATCCAGCCCCAGTCCCAGACTTGGTCAATGTTTACATCTAAAGGATTATGTATCTGCAATCAATCGTTCCTGCTACTAGAAATGTATGCTTACCTGCCAGCACCCACAGGGTACTTAAAGGACATCTGAGCCCTACCTCACCTGCTACTTCCAGCAGCACACCATTCATGCTAGAAAGGCAATAGTCACTTGTGAGTGTCCAGGAAGTGAGAAAAGATAATCTTCAAGGTCTTTATTTCTTGTCCAGACTTAAAAGATATTTTGGTTAGGGAGCATAGGAAAATATGAAAAAAGCTGGGAGTAGTGCCATTTGCTTTCTACAGTCACTGAAATGAACAAAATCAAGCTTTCAATAAAGACAGCCTTCTTATGATTCACATTAGAAATGCCTCCATTTTTTTGTCTGGGAAAATGTCACCTTTTCAAAGGACCAGTTGAACACTAAGAAGAAAGAATTCACCTCTTCCCCCTCCACTGAGATCTGAAGAACTTTCACTAGACCTATCCATGAACATAACTGGACCTCCCGTTGGCCCTGCTTCACATCAGCTATTCATATAACTGATTTCAGTAACAGAGGAATTTCTATAGAAACGTGGCTGCTTGCACATGCTCTAGAAAAACGAAGCAGAACTGCTTTTTCATCAGCCTGTTCTAGTGCAAAGTTTGTGTCTTAGACTTGGGTACTAGCTGTTGACTGTCTAATCAAATTCCCAAGGCTATTGCATGATCTTAATGAACTATCTTCTAGGCTCAAAGTACTATTCTCAGCCTATGACGGTGGCCATCCCAACCGTCTTGAGCTACATTACGAAATCTTCATGTGTCGAAGAGCTGCAAAACGTATGCCACGTACCTCAGAAAGCCAAGGGCCAGAAGCAAGCAGGGAGTCATTCCAGATAGGATATTACAATGGGCTTCTCAAGAGGATGAGGGCACGGGGCTGGGCTGGCTAGACAGGCACTTGCATCCCAGGGCAACCCAGCAGCATCAATTTCTTCTGCCCCTACTGACTCAATTCCTTTTGGAACCTAAAATCCAGATAACCAAGCAGCCCTCACATCAGCTGTGGTCACTTGAAACAACTCCAGCCTAAGGGCCTTGCCTGAATTGCAACCTTCACAGATTATTTCCATCACAGCAAGGCTGCATCCCTGGAGTCCTTGCTGGTTTCCAGTACGTTCACAGAGAATGACTGGCATTTTGGCACCCTTTCCTTCAGGGCATAAGTTCGGTGGTGATTGGCCTCCTTTGGAAATGACTGAATAAGAGCCCTTGGTCAAATGCTAGACTCAGAAATGTTGAGTACAGCTTTCCATGACTTCAGAGGCAGCTGTGTTACTATAAAGGACAGAATTTGGGTTTGAGTTTCCTAATCACCCTACAAAGCCAACATTTGAAGTAAAAAGTAGGCTGGAAAGCAATGAAAGTAATTTCACTAGTCGCTGAATGAGTTTCTCAATCCTTCAGCTCTTGAATAGAACGCGCTGAACTCACAATAACAGCCCAGCTCTATTTCACAAATGAATCTCTAGTAATACATAGAAAACACAAAGAGTGGCCCTAACCCATGGTCATCTGACATTTCCCCCCATCCCCTGTCTCCTGATGCCTATGCTGTACCCTGTAACTGTGGTGCATGAGTTGCCCTAGGCTAGAACTTGCCCAGTATCATCAAGGAGTCCATTAGTATGATCACCACAGCTCTTCTGAAGATCTGAGAAGTTGTCTGATTATTTGGGGGACAGCTGAAAAAAGTGTCAGATAACATTTCAGAGCAAAGACTCTTAGAGGCACTTCAGAACAAGGCCATGGCAAAGCTCTCCTATGGGATTACATATACCTTCAGTAGCCTAACTTCAGCTCCTAAACTCATTCCTTATGCGACTTGTCAGAGACCTAACAACCCTCCTCAGCCAGCAAAATTAGGAAGCCCAGTACCACCCGGTTAATTTCTATCCCTTATGGAAGTCAACATTTGACTGCTAGGATTTTGTGTCATCCTCTCTTTTTCACCTCTCATGCTTACCTCTCCAGTTTGTTGCTGATGTTTTAAAGCAGAAGGCATTGAACTTGTCCCTGAGGACAGCAGCAGTATTAGCTTTATGATTTTTTTCTTTTATCTTGTGTTCTTCTATTGTCCTTTTGAGGTGGGGAAGTGAAAGACCAGCTTGGCAGCCAGCCAAGGTTAACCCACCGCATCACGACTGGTAACTGCCATGATAGCAAAAGGTCTTCCTCCATAATGAGGTACCTGACGGCAAATATGGGTTAAGCGAGAGACCTGGTACAGACACAAGCGTGAAGAAAATGGAGTGGAGTGGAGGTATTTATAGTTTTGGTTGGATTTTGCCTAGATTTTGTTCTTCAGGGAAAATGAAATTATTAATTCAGGATTCTTCAAATTTTTTGGTTACCCCAGTTTCATACACAGGTAATGCTTTCTTTTTTGTATGTGCGAATATTTTTATTCTGATTGACTGCACTTATATTCAAAGAAAATTATTATTTGATGAAAAAGAATTCCCGTTTTCTTAAAGGCTTCAATGATAAGCATCCATCTTTTTCCTTTTCTCCTTTGGGTGCTGGCAAAATAGGGAAAGCCAGTGCAGATTTGACATTTTACCAAAAGAGGTACTCACTTCTGTTTTTTGTTAAGAATGCTCAGGTTCAATCATTCATCTTTTCTTTAAAGAAAGATTTATAAATTGCATGTCAACCACGTGCTATAGTAAGTACAAATATATTATCTGGATTTTTAATATGAAAATACTATTTATGTCATCTCATTCATTTTTGCAGAATTGCCCAGGCACTTGCACAAAAAAAAATGTGGTTTTTTACTCGAACAGTTGAAAGCCTATATTTAAAATAAAACACACCTCAAAATGCATGTTAACTACATGTTCTAAGCTCTAGAATTATTATTGTTCAGATTGTAGAAACTGAATGCTATACTCCCTGTTTAAACAAAACTTCACTGGTGTATGAGTACAGAATGTACATCAGCCAACTTTTTCCCTCAAGTCAGTATGAAGTATTATTTATTTTAAGACATAGAGGTTACAGATGGTTGTAAAGAAGAATTTTTGTTTCCCTGGATTTCTAATGATTTTTCCAAAATCTTTTCCCAGATTAGAACACCAATGTGCCTCCCAGTCATAGTTTTTGAAAAATGAAATTTTAGAGATGTTCAGCTAATTTTTAGCAGTTCTAACTCTTTCAAAAAGAGACTTCCTATCAGATTTTAAAGAAGCTGACACATTTCTGCAAAGCACTGACTTTAGTTTAATCAGTGTCTCCCTACAGAGTATCCTGTGAGAAAACCTTTTGTTTCATGTTACTAGGCTCAGTGGTGCTCCTTCTGCTGATGGGAGGTGAAAATGGCTTTCCCTCATGTTTGGTGGGTCACATTTAATAAACCTTTGAATGTTATCTAATAGTAATAATAATTTTAAAAATCTACAGATTAGCATGAAGTCAAGCACCAGGGTGCAAATTTCTACCCTACCTATAAAAGACCGTGGAAGATGCCTGGATATATTTTATTTCCCTTGGCATAGGCATCAATTTGGCTTAGAGACTGCCTGCTGAGGATGGGTGTGTAGTGCCTGTGCGGCAGAAGATTACGGTGAGGCTGCAAAAGAGCACAGGTACAGCTGGCCATACTTCTATATGCTGATGAAAAACTGCGGCTGTGGAGATGTCAGAGCAGAAGCGCCTGCCAGTCCAAAACTTCAAGGGCAGTCCTAAACTGAGATCAAGCCTGTTGTCAATCGCAGTTCTCCAAAGACAGAGATGTTGCAACTAGCGGGAGGGGGGAGATGGCGGAGAGCTTGGCAAGACTTCAGTGTGCTCTTAGTCCTGTTAAGGACAAAGAGTTTCCACAGCCCAGTGGTTTTCTCAAGTGTCAGGCTAGAGTTTCTTATTAAAAAGGCATCTCCTGACATAGGTGTCTTTCTTGGGAATGCAGGTCCAACAGTTAGATACAGCCTCAGCTGACAGCTTCATGCTATTCCCAACTTGACAACTTCCATTTGAAGGTTTGATCCTATAGTTATGAAGGTCTTGTTAACCAGACAATATTCATTTCATTAACTTTGCTTTCGGAATATAAGAACTTAACAGCAGGGACTGATTATTTGTTTCAGTGCAGTGCAGATATTTTTTTTATGATCCAGTTGGGAAATACTTTTGGGAAACACTTGTTCAAAACAAAACAAGACAAAAAAGAGGATTTTTCCAAGCCAAGAAATAATCCTCCTAAAGAAATATTTTGGCTAGAAAAGATTGTGCTGGGGTGGTACTAGTGATGAACCTTTGTGGCTGCTCGAAATTCAGAGTGAGGAGAAGTGCAGCAAACAGGAATCATTGTGCACCATGAGGTGATTTGGACATGCGCACCACACACTTTTATTTGCATACACCCTCATTTATTGTCCCCGTCTGTGCTCCCCTCCTCCATAAGCCAGACCACAAGACCTTTCAAAACTGATAGCAAACTTTTCGTCAACACACACAGCACATGAAGACTGAGCACCAGATCCTGCAGACTTGCAGTGTATGCCCATTCAACAGGTTGAACTGAAAACAGGCAAAGCCAGGAGGGTGTAGACAGCAGATCCCTCAGACCTGAGCTGCTAATTTAAGAGATGCCTTAAAAAGAAAAGAAAGAAAGAAGGAAAGAAAGAAAGAAAGAAAGAAAGAAAGAAAGAAAGAAAGAAAGAAAGAAAGAAAGAAAGAAAGGCTTTAAAAAGAAAAGAAAGAAAGAAAGAAAGAAAGAAAGAAAGAAAGAAAGAAAGAAAGAAAGAAAGAAAGAAAGAAAGAAAGAAAGAAAGAAAGAAAGAAAGAAAGAAAGAAAGAAAAGAAAGAAAGAAAGAAAAGAAAGAAAGAAAATTCAGGATCTCAGGTAGGAAGGGCTGTAATGTGTGAGAATTTGGTGAAGTGGGGATATTAAATTTTATACTAGCAAGGCAGCACAAATAATGTGAAATCATCTAAGAAGTAAGCAGGATATTAAACACCAATTTGATCATTACCCCTTAGGACAGCAATATAAGGGGTATTAGCACACCAAAATTTTGGCTCCAGTATCTAAGGCTTTCTAATAAAGCTCTTAACTGAGGCGTGCTGGAAACAGAACACCTTTTTCTAAAGGACCTGCTTATGAGAAGCTCTGGGAGAGAAGCGTGTCACTTCAAAGACACTAAATAAATAGATGCTAAGTGTTCAGAAATGCTGCATCACTCAACCCTGACAAAGTTCTTGTTCCTGAGCCTTTGCAGCTCCCAGGGCAGAGCTGGTTCCCCTGTTTGGTGAGAGCCTGAAACACCACTCGTGGAAGGCTTCCCCTTGCCACCTCCAGGCTCTAGAGTAACTTTGGAGGGCAGGATGATCTGCAGGAAAGCAGGAGCAGGCAGGGTGGGAAGAAGTGTGTGGGCTTTCCCACGGGATGGAGCTGGTGTCTTCCCCCACCCGCTGTGCACTTGCAAGATTTTCCTGGTGTTGGGGACAGAAAGGAAAGCCCTTCAGCTGGGGGATGCCAAGGGAAGGAGCCCGACTGAGTGCAGTGGGGATGGGCTGTGCCATGTGGGGCTGGACCATAAGGCAGTGGGGACCAATGGGACGTCCTCAGGCACCACAGATTTTATGTGCTTTGCTCCAGTTGCAAAGCATGGTTCATCAGACACTGGTCAGGAGAGGCTGAGCAGGCAGAAAATTCACCGGAATTCATATTCGTAGGACCTGGTTCAAAGCTTTTGTCAATATCAGTGCATCAACTTCTAATTTCATGGTCTCTCTGGCTTGGGGGGAAGGATTCCCACTCAAGGTTTTAAACCACTGAGTCTTGTTATTTTAATGGCAGCCCCCACCAGATTTCACCTCTACAGCCACAGACACATGTAGCTGAAACCGCGCTGCCAGTGGAGCAAGGCCCATGCTATAGTCTTGCACACAGGAAACAAGACCTCACCACAGCAGACTGCAGCACTCTGGATGCAGACCCTCACTATATGCAAGCATAACCCTCAGGGCCTCCTGTCAACACGAGCTGTGGCTTTGTAACCTGGCCCAAAGGCAAAAACTATGCAGGAGATTCAATTTTTTAATCTTCTTTTTAATTCTTTCGGGTCTTCTGTTTTGCAGTGTAAGTGTTTCATTATGTTATATAGCGCCTCGGCTGTGGGGGAACTGTATAAATAAAAGTACTATTATTTTGTTGTACTGTTATTTTTGTTGCTTTCCAGCAATGCTTCAATTGATGAAGCTTCTTCTCTGAAAATCTTGGTGCCTGATAGTATTGTGATAGCCAGGAACAAGAAGAGAATGAGACCACACTATACTTCACAGTAAAAACCTGGCAGCTTTTTCCATTGCACTTTGTGGAGCCAAGAATTTGTCCTATAAATCTCAGGAGTGCCTACAACGGGAAGAGCAGCAGCACACAGTAAGAAGGCTGAGATAGTCCATCAGGTGCAGTAAATCTGGATGAAATGTGAATGTTGAAATGAATGAGGGTGTCAAATAACATGTACAGGTCCATTTTCTTTGTTGCAGGGTGTGCAGAGAAAAAAATCAGGTTGCATTAATAGGATGTCATGGATGAGGAACCTCCATGCTGCCAAGAAGAAGACAGTTATGAGGCACTGGGTGCCTGTGTGAGGCCACACAGCTCACTTCCACTACTTCTTCATTCACAGTCCTTATCTTGTCCCTCACATTGGATGTCCAAATGAAGACTCCACAGTACAATGTGTTTTGACCCCATGATATCAAGCGCTTAGGATGATGAAAAAACAAGTCCTGTCTGTCTCACACGGGGCACCTAAAGCTCAAGTGTGGGGGTTTTTTCCATAGTATCTTTCTCTACTCCTCACTTGAAGGGAGGGACAGACCCAGAGGCGACATTAACAGATGCTGCGATGAATCACGGGCAGCAGGAAATGGAGAATACTTACACTGCTGTCTTTGGATGGGATTTGTGTGCTATAAATAAGCACAAGGGGTGTTTCTCCTCTGTAAAGAGTAGAAAACTTTGGATAATATCTTATTAAATGAGTGCAGATGATCTCGTGTACATAATCAACTAAGATTCCCACAGAAAATAAAGTACAAAACTTGTAATTAAAACTCCGTTGTAATGAAGATACGACTGAGTTACAGTTGCCTCAAACTGGACAGGGGCTTCTCAGCCAGTTAATACCAGGCCTTTGCGCCACTCTTTCTACCAGGGCAAATGGATCAGGATTAGGCATGGCCACCTAACTCAATTTTTATAGGGGCAGCTGGTACTCATGAAATGAAGTGCATGACCACTGAGTGGTTTTAATCCAGCTGCAGAAGTCAAGCAATAAATAACCTGCCACAGAGCACCAGGAGGCAAAAATAACCTGCCACTGTCTGCCCAGGAATTGTGACCCAAACCTGGGAGCCCCAAAGCTGAGTCTGCTATGCTCTTTCTGGGTTGCTTCCTATCCTCAGCTCCTCTGGCTTCCCAGCCATGGTCCTTTCAAAGGAACGGGCTTTCCTCTATGTGTGCATGCCCAGAGACAATGGTTACAGGGAGATAACAGATATCTTCAGTTCCCACCAGGGAGGCCTTGGTGGTTTCCACCTGCACTCAAATGTGGAAGAGAAGGCAGCACCCTCAGGGATGCCAAACCTTATCATCATCATGCTGGTTGGTTTCTCTGTCCTATACTATCAAAGCAATGCTAAGAAAGGTCTTTTGTGTAGCAGGGAGGGAGGAATTCTCATCCCATGGGGACTAAGCCTGAGTGTTCCCTCTATCTCAGTCCTGAAGGTGCCAGGCTTCAGGGCACCTCAAAGCACCTCATCAGCCCTTCTTGTTGAGAGGTAGAGCTCTGCAGCTTGATGCTTACCTCTTCTCAGATCTTTCCTTCTGCTGAGACTGTGGTCAAGGTTTGGATTGAGACTGCTTCTCCTTTTGTGTTTGGCTCTCATTATGTGGCCTTCAGTGTTCTTTAATGATGTTCTTCTCTATTCTTCTCTGCACTTTGATGTGCTCTTGCATGGAACAGCATGACATAAAATAAAATGACACTCATTATTAACACAAATGAAACATTTGGTTCCAATTATCTCCCCTCTCTCCAGTTGTGAGGAGTGAGAGATCACTCATAAACACAGGCAGCATTTTAAGAAATTGCAGACTTTACAGAGCAAAAGAAAGGAAGAAAAACAGGCCCTGAGATAATGAGCTTGTCACAGCATACAAAATGATAAGAGGGGAAAAAAGCCTTGCCTGGAGTGCTTCCAACATACGCGGACAGAGCTGCACAGGCTGAAAATAAGAACAAAATTAAATACTAAAGCAGAACTGTCAATTAAGCCCTAAACTGAGAGTTGGCTCTGCCACTGTCCTAGGCGTGACCTTTGGAAAGTCACTTTGCCTCTTTGCCTTTCTGGTTTCCCACAGGCTGTTTTTTTGTCCGTCTGGCCTGCCAACAGAGGAACTGAAGGAGGAAAAGTTCTCTTCGGTCAAGGCTTTTTTCCTGACATATCTCCATACCACTCCCAGCTCCAGGAGGATGTTTCTAGGCAGAATTTCTCTAACTCCTCCACAACAAGGAAGAAGGGGCCATTTAAAAATAAATAATATCTTAATCTCTCTCCCAATTCTGCTAGTTTTACTATCATTTTGCCCCCTCTTCCATTCTGCCAGATAATGTTTAACCTTTAGAAATAGCTTGCATGGCCTCTTGAACTGAGAGCAATAAAAAGACTTGACAGTATGCAAAACAGAAATCTATCCAGCCTCGGGGTAGCACAAGCCTATTATCCTAGCTTGTTCCATGAAAAAGCTGGCTTGACAGCCATGTCAGTATGGAATGCAGTTAGCTCTGGATTTTTTTGTCTCTGCTTAAAAATGGTCCCATTGAACCTAGGCTATGATGCACTGCACTGCATTCCTAGGGCTTGCACAGGTCTTGAAAGGAGGACTACAGTAAAACCCTTTCCAGGGATTGTGTCACTGGCCCTGGGACTCAGCAGAAAGATGCCCTCCTCCCCTTTCCTTTGAAATAGTCTTGATGCGTAACAAAATGCTTGCTGACAAACGATAGGACCAGGGTTAAATGTGGCTGGGGTGAGCAGTTTGTTGTACGCAGACTGCACCAGTGAGAAAAGGGTTGGCTAATCATGTGGGTTTTGATTCTTGAGAGACCCCTATCTCTCCTGAGACACAGCACAGCTGCTGTGTAGAAGTGTATAGAACCACAACACATGGACATAAGGAAAGGAGGAAAGCAAAATAGCACGTGCAGTAGAGGAAACTTTAAGCAAGCAAGCTAAAGGCGATTACTCATACGAGAGCCAGAACCTCCACCCATGTTCTCATAGTTTTCTCCAGCAGTGCAAAATGGACAAAAAAAAAAAACCTTATCTCCTGGGGTTCCGTTTTTTTACATTTTTCATTAGCCAAGGCCTTTTTTTTCAAAATCTTAAAAAAAAAAAAAAAAAAAAAAAGTGCTTTTTCCTGAAAATGTCTTCAAGGAAATTGCCCTGTGGCAGAGAGATGGTATAGGCATTTGTGGGACAGCTATTTCTTCTTTCTTTGTGAGGGGGGATTTATTGTAAGAAAAAAATCAAGAAACTTTATGGAAAGCAGGTAATTACAGGGAAAAATTAATCATTAATTCAGCTTTTTCAGATTTCTGGCTGTCATTTTGTATGTGATGATCAGAGGGCTTCTTTGTTCTGCAATGTAACTGCAGCAACAGTCCCATGGAGCAGTGAAGAGCAGAGGTGGAAGCTCGGAGGTGGAAGTGCGTTTGTTGTTTTTACATTTGTTGTCAGCTTTCAGTGTTGAAAATTAGATAAAGCTGGGTTAGGGGCCGGTTACGGGAAAGAGGTGATGACAAATGGGACGTACACACTTATTTTACCCTCTCCAGCAGGAGATTCTGTGAGAGATCCACTCTCACTATCAGCTTCCTGGAAGTGGTATAACACAGGAGCAGTGGGACAGGTCTTTGGATAAAATCCCTGGAAGAAGGTTATCTCTGCCCTAACACTTCAAGAGTTTGGAGCTTTGCTTCAGATGTATCTTAAGCACCCTTAGGAGTTCGGGTCTAGGAGTATGAACATCTCCAGAAGATTGGAATAGCCATTAAACATTAAACACAGAAGAAAGGTTTGCATGTGTTAGTCCACGTTTGCATGTGTGACCAACAAGGTCTTAAGCCAGGGTGAGGTGAGTATAAGGTGTCCTGAGTTCAGCTAGGGTAGGCTTAATTTTCACAAGAAGCTAGGAGGGGCCACAGCCAGTATAGCTAAACCAAACCAGCTAATGGGATATTCAACACCGTACCGATATCGTGCTCAGTATATATAAGGGCGGTAGGAGTGAGGGAGTAGCCCTGTAGTGCTTAGTTGCCAGCTAGGCCTAAACCATGACAGTCCTTTTTGGTATCCAACATCGGGCTCAAAGAGTTGGGATAATGACAGGTCTGACCAACCTATGTTAAAACAATTTTGTTATAAGCATTTCTTTTGTTACAATTTTTTGTTACAATGTTTGTCCATTTGTTTGCATGGCGGTGATGTGGAAATCCTTATGTGCACTATGTATTCCCCGTGGTGATGTTTTTCATCTCTGGGAGACAGATCAGGACTGGAGCCTTTGACAAAAACCATCCAGAGAGACCCAAGGCCAACTCTTGGAGTTTTGGAGTCGGGGATACAAAGGATCCAAGGCTCGCTACACTCCAACTGAAAAAGAAATATTGGTAGCATATGAAGGAGTTGAAGGTGCCTCAGAAGGGGTCAGTACTGAAGCACAGCTCCTCTGAGCACCCTGGGTGCCAGTGCTGAGCTAGATGTTCAAAGGGAGGGTCTCCTCTACACATCCTGCAGCTGATGCCACGTGGAGTAAGTGAGTTGCACTGATAACTCAACAGGCTCGAATAGGAGCCCTGGCTGCCCAGGAATCTTAAACTGGCCAGAGGGCAAAGATTTTGGAATACCACTGGAAGAGGAGGTAATGCATGATGAATGGGTCCCATCCTATAACAAACTACTAGATAACGAGAAGTGATATGTCCTGTTCACTGATGAGTCCTGTTGCATTGTGGAAAAATATTGGCTATGGAAGGCTACTGCGTGGAGTCCTACAAGAAAGGTCACCAAAGCAGCTGAAGGAAAAGGTGAATTAAGTCAGTTTGCAAAAGTGAAAGGCATCCAACCGGCTTTAGATATTGCTGAGCAAGAAAGGTGCCCAGTGCTCTGTCTCTACACTGACACATGGATGGTGGCAAATGCCCACTGGGGATGGTTACAGCAATGAATGCAGAGCAATTGGCAGTGCAGAAGTAAACCCATCTGGGCTGCTGAATTATGGCAAGAAATTACTGCTCAGATAGAGAACCTCATTGTGAAAGTATGTCACATGGATGCCCATGTGCCCCAAATGCTGGGCCACTGAAGAACATAAAAACAACCAGTGGATGGATCAGGCTGCTAACACAGAAGTGGCTCAGGTGGATTTGGACTAGCAACATTCTGGTGAATTATTTATACATCAGTGGGCCCATGACACCTCAGGTCATTAAGGAAGAGATGCAACATACAGATGGGCTAGTTATTAAGAGGTGGACTTGACCATGGACGCTATCACACAGGTTATCTAGGAATGTGAAATACGTGCTGCAATCAAGCTAGCCAAACAGTTACAGCTTCTGTGTTATGGAGGATGGTGGCTGAAATATAAATATAGAGAGGCCTGGCAGATGGATACCATAATCCCACAAACCCATCAAACAAGTGCCATGTGCTTACAATGGTGGAAACCGCCATGGATGCCTGGAAACACACCCAGCACCCCATGCTACCACCCAGAACACTATCCTGGACCTTGAAAAGAAAGACTTATGGCAACGTGGCACCCCAGGAAGAATTGATTTTGATAATGAGACACATTTCCAAAGCAACTTCATACATATCTGGTCCAAAGAACATGGCATTGAGTGGGTATATCACATCCCCTATCATGCACCAGCGTCTGGGAAAACAGCGGTACAATGGACTGTTAAAAACTACACTGAGAGCAGTGGGGGTCACGATCTTCAAACACTGGGATACACATTTAGCAAAAGCCACTTAGTTGGTTAACACTAGAGGATCTGCCAATCAAGCTGGCTGTGACCAATCAAAACTCCCACATAGAAGGGGATAAAGTCCTTGTAGCGCGCATGAAGTATATGTTAGGGAAGACAGTCTGTGTTAGTCCTGCCACATGAAAAGGCAAACCCATTCATTGGATTGCTTTTGATCAAGGACCTGGCTGCACTTGGTGGGTGATGTGGGAGAAGAGGCAGTCTGATGTATACCTCAAGGGGATTTAATTTTGCATGAGAACAGCCAGTGCATTAAATTGTATTATGTTAATTGCCAAATAACTCTGCCATTGTATGTCATCACTATTGCAGCTGTAGTTTGTCATATCAATGGTATTACAGTAAGAATCACTCAAATAAATGAATAATGGACTTCAATGAAATGGTGTGAGGGGCACTGATAATGGAACTTGAACCGGCTTCAGCAACTGGCGCCCAGCAACTTCCTCAAGATCAACAGCTTCAACTCACAGACTGTGAGCACAGGCCATGCCAGACATACCAGCCTCAAGCACTGGATGCATCTTGCAGCAATCCAACACCATCTTTCCTGGCCTGAAAGACTGTTATGACAGATGGAGCCCCAAAGTCTTAGATTAAAGGAACTCAATGGACAATTTAGAGGGATAGCCCATAGATTAAGAGAATCCTATCTGTGTATATGTTTATGTATAAGTATACGTATAGGTATATGTATACTTTTCCTGTACTATCTAGGTATATAGGACAAGAAAAGTTGTGGTAAATAGTTGGAAAGTGTAGGATCTGGGCATGATGTAGATGGTGTAGAATAATATAGCATAATGCCCTGGGTTCAGCTAGGATAGGGTTAATTTTCACCAGAAGCTGGGAGGGGCCACAGCCAGGGTAGCCAAACCCAAACCAGCCAATGGGATATTGGGTACCATACTGACATCATGGCCAGAATATATAAAGGGCAGGACTGAGTGAGCAGCTAGCCTTGTGGTGCTTAGTTACCAGCTGGGCCTAAACTGGGTCGTAAGGAAAACTGGGCACAGCATGTAGTGCTTAACTGGGGTGACAGAAGGCGTTTTTCAGGCATCTTAGATCTTTCTGCCCACCTCACTGATGGTACCTGGGCAGTAACTGTGAATGAATCTGTGACAGCTGATGCTCACTGCCTCCCGTTCACCAGAAGCGTGCTGGACACTGCTTTCCCATCTCTGGTGGGAACGAAGATCCCTGTTGACAGCCCCCTGAAGGCTGGCAAAGACCAAGAGCTGCAAGTGCTGACCCACTGCACTGCCTGTAGCTTCTAATAGATTCTTCACTGGCCACTATGGGAAGGTGGTGATTACAGAGCACTGGCCTAGGACAGGGAGAAACCCCTTCTCCTCATACCCAGGACATCAGGCCAGTCACTCTGCCCTGCTCTCCTCTCACCTCATCTCTGAAGTGAAAGATGCAGGTGAGAGACATTGTCCTTTCAGACTATAGCACCCATGCAAACCAAATTCAAAACAATTCCAGCCCTCAAATCCTTGAGGTTCCACATTGGCCTCACTCAATTTCAAAATACAATACAATGTCATAAATTTATACTTTTCCAGTTAAAAAAAAAAGACCAAAAAAACTTGTCAGGCAGGTATGAGCAAGGGGTGCATTTCTGGGTGCATGTTTTGTCTTGTTTTCTACTTGTAGGGGTTTCTGTTTTGTTGTTTCAGTTAGGAAAATACACCCTGTGAAATGGGGACAGCTGATCTTTTACAAATATAAAGCCAAAAAACTCCACAGAATGGACAGAGAGCCGAAAGCTTTGAAAGGCTGTTTCACTTCAGTTTTCACAGGGATTATTAATACAAGTATACCACATGACATTAAATGCAGTTGACCTTTCTCTTTTGTTTTTTTGTTGTTAATAAATCTCCAAAGACAGGCTTTTGAATACGCTATACTTCTGCACTTGGTTCCTTAAACAAGTTGAATAACCTATGTTTTTCATTAGAGACCCATAATCATTAGCCTTGCCTGCCTCCCACTACGAAGGAGCGGAGTCAGAGCTGTGCCCCAATGCACTGTCTCCTTTTGCACAGAAAACCACCTTCCTTCCTCTGCTAGCTCTTAGCTCCAGCTTGGTTTTACACCACCAAAGGGCTGCTCGTGGCTCCGGATTTCCCTCCCAGCACAAACCATTTCAGACCTCCCTCCTCTGAAGGCTGCAAGTCTTCATTTCTCTGCCTCTTATTGCCTCTGTCATTTAGCTATGTGATGCAGAGAGCTGCTCAGATACACACCAGAGCGTGGCAAACGCATTCCCCACAAACAATAAGCTGTCACCTTCGCTGTGGTGAAGTCCCCAGAACATGGCACACGTGCTGCCTTGGGGAATTTGGCCCTGTGGGTTTGTCATCCTGTGCAGCCGGGAAGTAAGAGGTTTCAATTGAATGTCAGCTCTTATTTATTAGAACTTGCAGTCAAACAATAGCCCACACACAGGGAGTGTCTGACAGACCAAAAAATATGCACGCAACTCTGTAAACACCTCTACCCTGATTCTCTGTGTTTGCAAAGGCAGGGGATACTCTCTCCTTCATGCTTCAAATGCCTATCAGCTGCCATTCTCTGTATTGCCAGTTAGAGACAGGTGTATGACCTCTTTCCTGAGAACCACAAAAAGCAGAAATTCAGGCTATTTTTAACTGCCACAGTCCTACAGAAGTTTTCTCTCTTAAGCAGATACTCTATCTCCCAAAGCCATGGTAGTTTCTGCTGAGTCTCTCTTGTTGTTGATCTGATGCAAATGTGCCATGAATTGCCAGTAGGTTGTAAGGGATAACAGAGCTTACCACCTTCTGTTTATTTTCATCCTGTGAAGTAAAAAGCAACACAGGAGCCCAAGTGACTTCAGGGGGCAGAGCAAATCACCAATTTTATCTAGTTCAAAAGCATAAAATTTTGGAAAAGAGACATAATTTTCCTTGTAGGCAAACAAAAATGATGCGTATGTTTTCAATCTACAAGTTTGGAAAATTTGTTTGAAAGAAAGTTTGAAAATTAGGTAAATGACTTATGTCCCACTGAAAGAAAAATGCTTTTCAGCATTGAAATACGATTTTGGTGGAGGGAATTGTCACCTTTTGGAAAATCCAGAAAGAAAGAGATTGCAAAAGCTGGGAGGTGATTGGCCAAGTCCTCAGAGCACTTGCCAGCACCTCTGCCTTCCCAGACTCACCTTTAAGGAAGCCTAAAGGCAAAGGAAAAGCAGACAGAACAGGAAATATCCTGAAAAAGAGCCCCAACAGCAAGGTAGATTACTGCCTAAATGATGCCACTGAAAAGCCAGAGTTACATGCTTTAAAGCTTCAGTTACCTAACCCAGAGCTACTGCACCTGCAAAAGGATGTAGAATCTCATGAAATAGCCTATCTAAGGGCAGATCAGCAGTGGAGTCACACTGAACAGTAAATACAGCACTCAGAGCGTTGGTTAGGGCATGGGGCTTAGATATTGCGGTGTTAGTCATATTATTTGTTGATTTTTACTATCATCTCTTCAAATTCCTTTGACCATGATTTTTGCCCCTCTTTTGCTTCAGAGGTGCCCACCACTCATGAGCATGGCCTGCTTGTGAAGACAGTCACACACTGTTATTGTAATGGTCCTTATGGCATTTATTCAAGCTTTGCAAAGCAACTGGTGATTTTTGATCAACTGGTTTCTTGTGTGTGAAAATTTGGCCCTTTCATGTGACTCAGATCAGGCATCTAAAATCACCAGCTGTTGCCAGAAATAATGGCCACGAGGGTTGTTTCCCTTACAAGTGATACCCAATCCCCCAAAAGGGGAGCATCGGAAAGTATGGCTGTACCTCTTGAAGTAGCTATAGACCCCTAACATTTCCCGACAAGAGAGGACCAAATGAGTGGTAAAAATTCAAGCCAAGAAAGGACATTTGGAATAGATAAAAGCAGGCATATGATTTAAACCCACATAATGTTTGTAAGGGCTGCTGAGTATGAGGAGTGCCTCAAGGAATGCATCCAACACCATGCCCGACAATGGGAAAGGAGGGTTTTTGTACAGGTGTTTATAAACATGTTGGGGAATTGTTGAACTAGTGATCTCATGGGGATGATCTGTTGCTCATTCCATTATACAGACAGCCTAGTTGAAAATTCAAATGCTGGGCTGTACGCATTTTTCCCCTTCTTCTGCACTTATTGTTTTAAGCTTTTTTCTAATTAGCTGATTCAAAGTCTCTCCAAAGAAAAGTTTATATGACATAATTGCCACAATGATCCTTGCCAAGAAAAAGAGCAGGGCAGATGCTGGCTGCCTTGTTGATTCACTCACTCAACAAAAAGCTATGTGGATGATTTTGTTTTCCTGAGAGGTGCAGACTGTCTCTTTCCTCCATGCTTTCTTGGACGTGCATGGACCACATGCCGAATAAAAACTGTTGCTGGATTTCTGTTAACCTGCCTCTGTCTGGAAGTCAAACAGTAGTTTGCATTGACTTCAAGAGTTCCAACCATTGTCGCTTTTTCCTCTAAATAAGTTCTTATCAGTTTGCCTAGCTGAACCTAGTTTGTATCCTTCTACGTCTATTTCCTACTAATCTCTAACTCATATCCTGATTCCATTCAGGGAAAAAGAAGGGTTGTAACAAGCTCAAGGGCTCACTGGAAAGCAAATCTTTATTTTGGTTTTTTGGATGGGAAAATTAGGTATTTAATTCAACCAGCATTTTGGTGCAGCAGATTGTTCTGGTATTTCATGCGAAAGCAAAAAAATTGGGAAATATTTTACTGAAAATGAAGAAAATTAATCAGTCCTACAATTTATGCAGAGGTGAAGAAAGTTCTTTTCCAACTGCCTGTGATAGACACCTGCAATTCAACAGACGTTTCAGGGGGAAAAAGTTAATTTATATCAATGGGAAGGCTTGCCTCTGATCTCCCCCTCTAATCCATGGAAAAAACACTACACTCCCGCACGGATTATATCTTCAAATATGCATAGAATCTGGGATGTAGTCAAAATCTTCTGTCTGTGGTGGGATTTACCTCAATTGCCCACAGCAACTGACTATTAGTATTGCAATGCAGACTTTTGGAGCTACTATACTGAAGGGGATAGATCTCTCATGTTTCACTAAAGAAAGTGGCCTTTCTTTCTTGAGTTGAAGCTGATGATAACTGGTTTAAAAAGGCACCATTACATTAAATAGCTCCACTTGTTGCTGTTCTGTACGGTGGCTTTTCATTGTCCTCATTAAGTTTGTACAAGTCTAGGTCTCTACAGCCACATGTCAACTGTAAAAAAAGAGAACAAGAAAGAAATCTTTTCGCTTTTTTGGTTTTTGCATTGTTGTGCTCTTTTGGGGTTTTTTATCAGAAATTGCATTCTTTTCGCTTTTCATAAATGAGTATATTTGGATTAAGTTAAATTACTAAGGAAC
This sequence comes from Buceros rhinoceros silvestris, assembly GCF_000710305.1. Taxonomy (NCBI): domain Eukaryota; kingdom Metazoa; phylum Chordata; class Aves; order Bucerotiformes; family Bucerotidae; genus Buceros; species Buceros rhinoceros. The sequence continues at coordinate 2,402 of NW_010410201.1, read as the reverse complement.
TCCTTAATACTGACCCTTAGACACCAACACCTTCCCATATGTTAAAAAAGCAAAGAAAGAAAATTCTTTCTTCTGGAATTCAGCTTCAGTCCCTGGAATTACTATTGATAAAAATTAAGCTTGATGTGTTAGATGACAATTTGTATGTTCAGAGATAAATTTCTTGCATCATGACCTTCATTCACTTTGAATTCAGTCACTTCATAAATCTCCATTGTAAGGTAAATGGCAATTTCTTTCTTTGTCAAAATGTTATAAAAAGAAAAATACCTAGAGGAATTAAACAGTGATATCATTCCAATAGCGAAACACATATCAGCTGCGAAACTCTCTGTTTCTCACTCCACCTTGGAAATATTTGGGTACTCCTGAGAAAATAAATATGTATTTGATGGCAACTTGGACAGCGTTAATAGTGCTACGCAGAAACAAGAGAGAATGAAATATCAACACACCCTGACTACACCAAAATAATTTCTCAGCACGAACAATACTGTGCAATGTACTAATTCCCTTTCCTTTTAGTGAGAAAAGAAAATCAGAGTTACAAACTCATGCTGTGCTCCCTCTGATAGATCTGGCTCAAGCTGAAAAAGACCTGGCTTCCCTGTTGATAAACCAGCCTTTCTCATGCTATGCTAGCTAGGACCTTTATAACTCTGATTTCAAAAGCTACACCTACTAAACCACTCAAATGTATGCAAGTGCGTTGCCTTACGGCATGAACTTTTACAGCTAGGAAAAGGAACACAGAGCAGAACAAAAGTGACCTGAAAAGCTGAGACAAAGGCCTGGAGTTTGGGAAAAGTGAGTCTGAGTGCTGGCTTATCCCAAGTTTTTTACTTTGTGCAACTGGTGATAGAGCTTACAATTTGTTTCAAAGCTCACTTCACACATCTCCACCTTTCCCCGTTCCTAAGGAAACTGACCATGATTTAAGGACTTAGGCAAGTTCCACATTAAAAAAAATAGCCTACCTAGCAATTTTAAGAATGCAGCTTGACTGACTGCTTAGCAGTCATCTAAGAGAAGAGGGCTTCCTTATCTCTTCATCCAGATGAAGAATGACTGTGCCTCACCAGTGACTCATCAGGAATCAGAGGTCCTAACAGGCAATTCAACAAGTGTTTCTAGTGTAGGACACCAGCACAGTATACCTCTCATAACTACAACAAAATCAGCACAAAGGAACTTGACCTTTTAGTTTTATAGATCCATGTAGACATGTAGGACTGAATATTTTTCTACTTGATTGCCTAGCCATGTTTTCCAAGCTCAGTTAAAAGGTTGAAATAGAAAGCCTAAATCTGAAGCTGAGCATCTAGAAGTTTAACGCACACAGCACTCCTTTGCTTCCCCAGTAACTTCTGCAACTACACAGAAAAAGTTAGGGTCAGGGCCACACACCGATTCTAGGTGTCTTGTCACAGAATCACAGACTAATTTAGGTCAGAAGGGACCTCCAGAGGTCACCCTTTTCTACGCTCTGCTCAAAGTGGACCTAACTAGATCAGGTTGCCAGGGAATCTCTTCCATTCAATCTTGAAACAGTGAAAACAGCATTGGATACCCATGCTTTCACCGTACCGCTTGTCACTAAGCAGTGAGCCCGTGGTCTTCTTACCCCTTCTTTTGCCACCAATGTTCTTACAGAAAGACAATTGTTGTCCTTCACCCTCCCTGACGGTTTCAGCTTCTGTTGAGTTTTGGCTTTTCTGACTTTCTGACCCCATTCCTACATTCACAACCAATGTCTTTATATCTCCTGCGTAGCCTGTCCCTGCTTAGACCCCCTGAGTCTTTCCTCTCCACATGCCAACTCAGAAAGGTGCTCCATATTCTCTGTGTTGAACTATTGCCAGAGTTGCTCAACTGCCTGCACATTGCAGCAGACCATTGTTGAGCTCTGAAAAGACTGTCCTTGAAGATCAGCTGGCTTCTCCTAGGTCATTTTGATCCCCTAAGTGCAGTTTTCCATGACAGTTAGCCAAGCACCTTCCTGCACAAGCTAAAATCTGCTCTCTTGAAGTCCAGGCTTGTCAGTCTGGTGTTTGTCTTGCACAATCCTCTCAGGAACTCAAACACTGCAGACTCACGGTCTGAGTGAGCTGAGGCTGCCCTCTCCCTTTCCTTCTTCATTCTGTTCTTAATCATTTGTAAGTATGAAGTCCAACAGATCACCTCCCCTAAGCAGTCCGTCAATTGCAGCCATCATGAAGTGTTCCTCTTAAAAGCTCCAGAAATCTCTTGGATTACTTGAAATTTTGCCAGGGGTTGCCACGGGTTGGGTTTGGGCCAGCCACTAGATGAATGACAGATGCCCTCTATTACCACCCCCCACGCCCACCCCAAAAAGGGGGAAGAGAAAAGAAGTAAGGAAGAGAGACTTATGGATTGGAAAA
>NW_010410200.1:19260-23360 GCF_000710305.1 Buceros rhinoceros silvestris | reverse complement strand
TGCTCAAAACAGTTGCTTGGGAAAGTGGGAGTGTGAAGGTGGGGAGCTGCGTGAGAGTTACATCTTGCTAAGCATATGGCAATACACATGTCCATATTAGCAAACGCTCACTTACCCAATATATCACCAGCCCTCATGGTCTTCTTTAGGAATATGACAGAAATAAATGCACTACCTAGAAGAGATATTTAAAGACATTTTTATATTTGTTAGAATATCAAGCGCTATAGAAAAAGTTGCCCTAGGCCAAGTTTAAATATATCTCATGGCTGTTGTGGTGCCATACCATGATATAATCAGCCAGGAGACCAACCCTCCATTTCTGTAAGACCTTAAATGTATCCAGCAGGCTCTTACATGGCTGAAGAGATGCAATACACTTCCCATCTCCTACGCAAACATTGCTTAAACTGCTGATTCAGTCATGTGTGGAAGTGTCAGCAAAGCTGGGCACTGATCAGCCTTAATGTTTCACTCCCCATTTTGCTACCAACACTCTACACAGACTTCCTCAAGACAAATTGCCTCAGAGAAGGATAAAATTCCGCTTCTTAGACTTCAGTGTATTAGAGGCTTATAAGTAGCAGCCGTACTATCAAGAGGAAGAAAGCCACTGCAAAAGCATAGTATTTAGTATGAACAAAGAGACAGGTTATGATGTCTGCAAACAAGCAGTTGAAAGAACAAACATAGGTACTGTACAGGAGGTATGGTCTTCTGCCCATGGTCTTCTAGAGTGACTTATAATGAGGGAGGAGAAACATGGAATTGAGTCTTGGAAATTACTTCCTGTTCCCTGAGCAACTCTTTCTCTTGTTCACCTCTTGCATCTCCCCTCTGCCATCTCCTAACCTCTGCCTCTTTGGGATGGGCAGCAGTGTGTGGGTGAGCAGCAGCAGTGGTCTGGCCAGGATTTCTGGTAAGCAGCTCAAATTGTGCCAGGGGAGATTTAGGTTCAATATTTGGAAAAATATCTTTACAGGAAGGTTGGTCAAGCATTGGAACAGGTTGACCAGAGAGGTGGTGAAGTTCCCATCCCTGGAATTGTTTAAAAGATGTGTGGACATTCTGCTGAGGGACATGGTTTAGCGATGACTTGGCAGTGCTGGATTAACAGTTGGGCTTGATTATCTTAAAGGTCTTTTCCAACCAAAATGATTCTGTATGTGGATATGTGCTAGAGAAGGAAGAAGGGGTTTGGACATAAGATGGTTGAGACTGTTGGCCACCTGGGAGAGATGGCTCTATTACAGCACACAGCAGCAGAGCATCTACCTTGAAGGAGAAGTGGCTGAATAGCTCCTACGTAAAAGAGATGAGGAAAGACCTTTGGGAGATGTGCATTTGTAATGTTAGGTTCATTTGGAAACCTCAAAAACTCTGCCCAGGATTAAAGGACAAATTGAACCTAAATTATGGGATGCTGTAACAAGAGCTCTGTTCCTGCCTACAGTGTGAAATTCCTGGTTTATTCTTGAAATGACAGTTCAATCTATCCACAACCATCTTTGCTTCATTATTTCTCTTGTTTTAATGGAAAATTTAATTTGTGGTTAGCTAGTAGATGCACTCTAGATAAATCTGGAGAGGATCATACCAAGAGGTAAACAAAGAACTGGAATTCAGGATCATGTCTGTGTAATCCGGTCAGTAGAAAATAGGATATAGCAGATGTCATAAATCTAAGCTGTATCAAGAGTGATGGAGATCCATGCAAACAAATAAGTGCAATAAAAGAATCTTGAACTGAAAATGCCTCACTGAAAGCTGCCTGACACAGGTTTTTTTTATTCAGTGCTTCAATGACAGAAAAGACACCGGTATCCAGGCAACACCAGTTCCAGCAAAGCTACCTGGATCTAGAAAAGAGAGCGAGGATAAAAACCAGGAAAGAAGCAGCATCAGCCCAAGATAGTGCAGGAATTAACTACTGCTCAGTCTCTCTGATGTCTTAGCTCTCCCAAACCCCACCTCACCCCCCCCCACTTAGGCAGACACTGTCACAGCAAAGACCTGTTGCTTATTAAGATGATGCCTCAGTGATTTATTTTTGAGTACCCCATTGCTTCGGCTCTTCGCATGCAGCAGAGATCTAGTTAATGCAATCTAGGGTTCAATCTGAGTGTTGGCATCCCCAGATTCCACTGCCTGCTTCTCCAGAGATGACAAATGGCAGCTTGGGGGAATCACAGTCTCTGAGGCTGGCTTTGGGCACAGGGAGGCACTGGAATGCAACCAGATACTGAAACTCATCACTCAGCCTGTCATCTGCTTTAATATTGCATTCAGATGCAGCAAATTCTTTCTCCAGAGATAGCTGGTAATGCACAAGATACCATGAGCTTAACAGAATGTATGTATAATTAATGGTCTTTATGATGTGGAATATGTAGAGGAATCTAAAAATAGATGAGGTTTTAAGAACATATATTAGGCCATCTGGGATTGGAGGAAAAACTGAAGTAGGAGGGGAGGTGCAACACCGAAGTGAGGAGAGTGAGACCCAGGAGAGACTCTGAACACAAAATACAACTGTCCCCGTGGATAAGCCACCAACACTTCATATACATTCATGTGAAGAAGAAAAGCAAATGGGGTAAATCTAAGCAAAGAAGCAGAGAACAGTTACACAGGCCTGATGAGGTGCTAGAGGACATTCATGACTGCTTAGAAGTCTGGCAAACTCTGGCTATTACCTTCAGGGCTGAATTTTAATCAAGTTACAGTAGCCCATCCAACAAAGCACCTTGTTATTACACACTAGCTAACACAATACTTTAACTTTTATTTTCTAATTTTTTTTTGTTTTAAGCTCCGTAAGTTTGACTTGTAAATAGTCTTTTATGTAATTCAATTTGTAGGATGGGTTTGAACCTGGTTAATTCAAAGAAACCAAGGACCAGATTGTCCTTGATTGACAGGCCGTGGCTCACTAGAAATGGTGAGCTAGAGGAGAGGGAGTATGAAGGGAGCCTGTGAGCCCCAGGAGTGCAGGATGGCATTTGCTTGTTTTGCCTTCTGCTGGTTTTGCGGCTTTTCTTGGCTGGCAAGACAAATGGCAGGAACCAAAGTGTAGCCCAGGAGCCCAGTGAGAAATGCACAGCCCTCACAGCTGCTCTGCCCCGCTTCTTTAACTCCTTTGGGCTCTGGCTTACAGTTTCGGGTGCTTTTAGCTGCTTAACACATTAACTCCTCCAGAAAAGGCTGTTTAAGACAATATTCTAGATGGCTAACACATTCTCCCCACCATTTTCTCTGCCTGGTGGTCTCCAAGCTGACCCTGCTGTGAGCAGAAGGTTGGATAAGGGGCTTACTGAGGTCCCTTCCAATCTGAGTTATCCTAGGACTCTGTGAACCCCTGGGAGAAGAGTAAATGGGCATCCAGAGGCCACAGCTAAGCTTACCAGATATATGAGTTAAAACATTTACTGTGTCCCAAATACAGCCCTCCTTCCCCACCATCTCTCAGGTCACAGGCAAGATGTCTCCCATCTCCCCACCTCATTTCTTCACTACCAGTGATGTTATACCCTTGCACTTTACTCCTAGCCCACTTCCCCTTCACCGTGATTTTGCCCCATCATCACAGCATGATCTAACTTCCTACCACCCAGCCCCAATCCTCTCTTTCCCATTCCAGGATCCTCTTGTTGCTCCTCTGCCACAGAAGTTGCGTGTCTTCTCCTCCTCCTACACCATTATATTGATGTGGGAAATAAATCACTGAACATTATGTTCAACCCTACAGATGAATAGACTGAGGAACTTGGGCAATTGTTCTGCTGAAAAGTATTAATGTGTTTTGCAACTCATTTGTTTGCGTGTTTAAAAAAAAAACAAACTATAGAGTTATAGAGATTGAGATCCATGTCAGAATGAGGAATAGCCTCTGTTTTTTTTTTTAATTGGTCAGCAATAGAATGCAACAACACAGTCAAAAAATTGTGTTAAAGTGTAAGCTGGCATGAGTTTGGCAACAAAACAAGCAAATTGTCACTATCCTGAAACCTCATTGGTTTTGAACCATGGCTTTTAGCAATACAACAAATGCACAATTCTAAGCCTTAATTGTCAGCCTGTAAGTCACTGGAGCAAAGACG
>NW_010410200.1:463-19088 GCF_000710305.1 Buceros rhinoceros silvestris | reverse complement strand
GCATTCCTGGTCATCTGAGAAGGCTCGTATCCACAAATTGAGCAGTAAATAGGTCCTACAAAACATCTGTATCTATACAATAGGGCCTTTCTGAAGGCTAATGGAGCTCTTCAATCTGGAAATTCAGAGTTAGTATGTCAAATGAAAAAAATTATGACTTGGCACTACAACAAAATTGTGATAATTAAAAACTATTGGGTAGAAAACAGGGAAAAAAGGAGTTCATTCTGGACCTTAGCTGTTATGATGAAACAGCTTGTCTTCTCATATATCAGCATAAAACAGGCTGTTTTGTGTTCATTATGAAAGGAATATATATTCACTATATGTTGAGTTAATCTATTTCTGCATTGTTGAAAGAATTTAGTGCAGCATGTGAATTTCAACATAAATTGAAAAAATGGGAGAAAAGATCAATTTGCTGCACGATAAGCACCTTGAGGGAGGGCTGTAAGGGTGCTACACATAACTTCATCAGCTGCTCATTCTCTTAGGAGAGTGATCCTTTACAATTATCTTCATATGTAGGTTTTCTCCAGCACAAATAAAAACAATGACTAGTGTGCTATGTGGGTTGTGTCACTGACAGACATTGAATGGTGAGAACCCATCTCACAAAACATCTCCTCTGCCTCCTAGACACGAAAGCTGGAGTTAGGATTGTTTCTTGTTTGTTTCTTTAAGAAAAGGATAACACACAGCAGGAGAAGTTAAAGACAGAAAATACATACTGTCCAATAGAGTGTATTTTCTGTATTTTGTCCAATACAGCCTAAAAAAACCTCAAATGAAAGTGTCCATCACTTATTTTTCCTACCCAAAACTATTTCATAAAAAATTATATAGTCTTCCTTTTCCTCTTTTCAATTCTTAGCTGAGCTTTATGCAGTATTTCAAATAAATAAGTACTCTCCTCATAAATGCATAGACTGCTTTTACTGCTTCTGTCTTGTCCACACAATTTACTATTTGCCTCAAATGCTTGTTCTGTTAAGCCTCACAGTCAGGTGAAGGCATTTGGTGGTCTGGATGAAATACCAAAGGAGGAGTACTAGCCCTAATTCGAAGACTCTTATTTAATGTCTGCATCTCTCCCAGTTTGTGCAACAAGAAAAGCATTTGAGACCAAGTGGCTGAGGGAACTGGCGTTGTTTACCCTGGAGAAAAAGAGGCTGAGGGGAGACCTTACTGTTCTCTACAACTACCTGAAAGGAGGTTGTAGTGAGGTGGGGGTCAGTCTCTTCTCCCATGTAACAAGTGACAGGATGAGAGGAAACGGCCTTAAGTTGCGCTAGGGAAGATGTAGATTAGATGTCAGGAAAAACATCCTTGCAGAGAGGGTTGTGAAGCACTGGAACAGGCTACCCAGGGAGGTGGTGGAGTCCCCATCCCTGGTAGTGTTTAAAAGACGAGGAGATGTGGTGCTGAGGGACATGGTTTAGGGACCCTGGCAGTGCAGAGTCAACGGTTGGCCTCGATGTTCTTAAAGGTCTCTTCCAAACAGATGATTCTGTGATTCTATGATTAAGGGTCTGCCTCCATCTAATGAAGCAGTTTAAGTCCCTCCAGTTGATTTTGCACGAAATCTGTTGAGAAGCGCTCAAGCTGTGAGGATGCAGTTGCTGCTGGTCACATTTTAAGATGTGACCTCAAAGTATGCTTTATGCAGACAGACCCTCGGTCTACCTTCCAAGCTGAAGAGGTTCAGAAGCACTTGGCGGTGCTTTAATCCATCCCCAGACTCAAGCTCTTGTAGTATGCTCGGTCAGGAAGGTCTGGAGAGATGATGAGGCAGGTAGCGTATTTGATCCCTGGGGCTCAAATGAGCTGGAGGTTAAGGGGGCAGAGAATAGGGAGCAGGTCTTCGTGGGCAAGTACCAGTGTTTCCATGGGGAATCAGAGGCTGTACCCTAAGAGGGGGACAAGAAAAAAGCCTGAGCTGAGGAGGCTGGCAGTCATGAGAGGAATGTGGTTTAGCCGTAGGAGAGTGTGAAAAACATATTTTAAAAAAAGGCCAAAGCATTTTTATTAAACACATTCGGAAAGAAAGAAAGTGGCTTGAGAAAGGAGCTGTGCTCACAGCCTTAGAGGAGAGTAAAATATCTCTCTCCCATGCAAAAGGCTGCTGGGTGGGGACAGAAGGACAGGAAGCATAACTGTCCCCTAATGCACAAGGACGTGCAAGTCCATATGCACTCTGCAGGCACTGACAGTAAATCACAGCTAGTTTTGAGGCCCTGTAGCACCATCTCCGTGATGCAATCCACATACCTACAATTTGTGCCTGAACATCTTCCTGCCCAAAGAGTATCAGCTTATAAATGCTTTCATTTCATCCTGCCTACATTGCAGATACACTGTCTTGCTCAAGGTGTGAGCAGGAGCTTGAGGAAAAATGGTCTGCTGACCTATTTTGGGTCATTTCGGGGTAGACTGGGGAGAGGATCCAGGTATGAGGAGAATATATGCATTTCGACCTGATGAGACCTGGATGTCCTTCAGGACCAGACCTCTGCATCAGGGAGAGGGAGGCTTGACACAAATTAAAGAAACTTAAAGAATACCTGTATGCTCAGGCAGAGTTAAACGGAGAGCTAACACTGTCTAAGACATCTGGGAATAAATTAATCACAGATAATTGACTACTCAAACCTATTCTTAGTTTATATGATAGATATGAATGGTTCACTGAATACAAAGGAAGGTATTACAGAATTTAGTCAGTTGGTGCATGACATCTTGATAGCTATCCTGCACACTGAGCTTATAACATTTCTAACATGATTAAGTCATCATCATCATGGCTTGGCTTCATGAGCAAAGATCTGGGAAGGGCTTTTCCCACGCTCACTGCAAGCGATGAGCGCACCCTTCGATCCTGCGCGGTGGATTTTTTAGGTGAGGCACCAGCGTGCGCGGAACTGGCTCCACCCTTTACACCTGAGGTTCATCTGCCAGGGCCTAGCGAGCTTGGAAGGTGACAGCAAAGTCCTCAGGTCATAGGTTTGGTTAGAGTAACCTTCTCTTAGATGGATGCCTTACAGGGCTAAACGAGCTCCATCTGCCCGGGTTTGGAGTCAGAGTTGTCCTTCTCCTAGGATGGCTGCCCGAAGGCTAGTGACCTCATCCTGCCCATGGACACACTTTGTCTGACCCTTCAGTTGAGACCTGTCTGGCTTGGGAGACCCCACCGGAGGCACATGCCACCACCAGCACAGCTCTCAACCTCACAAGGGCACGCAAGCTCCTTCCCCACGGCAAGGAGGAGCCGGTGAAAGAGTCGCTGCTCTACCTCCGGACATCACAGACCCGGGCACGGGGCAGCCGGGGCCTGCCAAGAACGGGAGTCCTGCAGGCCAACATGATTAAATATTAGTACTGGAAAAGTAGTGGACAAAACATAAAACATTTCCCCCCACCCTTAATGCCAATATCCTAATAAAAAAGCAAGCCAAATATGAGAGGAATTGCTCTAAAGAGAGACCGTTACAGTGAGCTTAATTCTACAAACAGTATTATAGGACACGCACGCTGCAGAGAGAAGGAAAAGCCCTGAAAATCCTTTTATTGCATCTTCTAGACAAGTACAAATTAACGTACTTCAAAGAGTAATCTGGTGAATGTCTCTCAGTTTCTCAGTAACAGAGTTCTCAAAATCCTAAGTTCTTGGGGCCACAAAGACGTCGCATTACAGTGAGTGGGAGAAATAATTTCTACCAGAATTTCTGAGAATATTTTTCCTAAAGCACCATCAGGGATATCCATTTTCCAAGCCTAAAGCAATTCCTTGCCCCACAGGTATTTAGAAGGAGTATATAAAAATGCAAAGGGATCTCAACAATATCAGTCTAAGTTAATTAAGTGTAAAACAACTCCCTACAGAACAATGAAAACTGCAGAAGAAATGATCTCCAATACCACTGGCCTCTCCTCGTCTCCCGCCCTCCACCCCCAAGTTATTTCTGCAGGCAAAAGCAAGACAATAAGCTAAAAACCTCAGCAGTCTAAAATTACCCACTCTACATGTAAAGCATGATTTTTAATTTTTAAGTATAAAAAGCTTTTAAATTATCACATCAATCATGTATTACTCCTCCACTTTTAAATTAAAAATTTACCAATTTCTCCTCTTGCAGAAAACAACTGCTGTCATCTCAAACTATTTAAAGCCCTAAACAGATGTAGTGCTTGCATCTCGGCGATACAGTCTTTGTAGTTTAATTCTAAGGAAAAAAAAATATAAATCTACTAGTGTCATGCCAATTCACGGCCTGTGGTGCTGGATTCTGTCTAAAACCAGCTATCAGAAGCATCCAGCTCAATAGAATGAGGTGCAAACTTTTCGCTATTTAATTGATACTGGGCTAAGTGCAAAATTCAGTTGGATGCAGTTTAAAGTGATAGCAGAGCATAATAGACGTTGGTTCCATACAATTTAAGATCCAGGATACTTCCTGGCTCAGAGGTCTGGACATAAGTGTGGGTACAGCTCAAGTTGGTTCTGGGCAGAGACCCCTTACCCTCCTCCAAAACCCTTGTTTCCAAGCAAAGAAAACTTTCATGTAGACCCAGAGTGATGGAGATCTTTAGAGAATCCCCTAGATGACTGGGTACGTGGCACAGCACGTTACCCCTCGGTACACCATAGGTGTTGAGTACACAAAGTCAATGAGAGTCAGCTCTTACCATGTGGGCTATGTTGACTCCGAATTTGGAAAAAAGTGCTGATCGGAAGGGTGGACTTAGGCTTCAGATACACATTTGGATTTTGTTGTCAAGTGCTTGGTTTCTTCATTAAAAACATTAACCTGTGAAAGACACACCTCAACGATACCTCAAAACAACTGCCAACTAGACTGTGCAAAATCCAACCACCACTTAAAAGAGGTTGTGACTTAATGAGGAAAATATTTCTTGATCTTTTAAATTGGAAGACCTCCTGCCTAAACCATCGTTTGCCTGGTTGTTAGCAGATGATGCCTGTGCATCTTGGTCAGTTTGTCATTGCCCTAAATGATGAACTCTTCTAAAATTAAAAGGATGCACTCTTTCTGGCTTTAATTCGAGAAGACAGGAAAGCATCTAGTGGTAGGAAGTGTTACTGGGAATTTATTGTTGTAATTGGCTGCCTACACCTTTTTTACTTTCCCTTCCTTAAGGGAATGTTTGCTAGACTAAATAAAATTTCAGATATCTCTATTGTTTGGGCTATGAAATGGATACTGTCAGCTGATATATGGGAATGGAATATAAGATATTAAAATGCTTTCTGGGCTCTGCCAGGCTAATCATTTTGGGTCAGTTAAAAAAAAGAAGATGAGAATTTTGATAAGATATAACAGGAAAATTATTCCTGGATGTCTGTCATAAGTAAGAGGAAATGGAGAACAGAGGAAACAGATGCAACATTTATTTTCATAACGCAAAGGTAAAGAAGAAGGAGTTTGCCCTGGTAAAAATCAACCCTAAATGTGACCACTTCTTTGTAGCAGTTTAATAACCAATGGAATTTTTTCCCTTCCCACTGTTTTTCACTTCTTTCTAGTTTTCTATATTTGGGTTTTATTCAGTTTGGGCAACAAATTAGATTGGTCTTATGTCCCTTTATGTTCACAGACATCTGGAAATGTCTGCAACTGTTAAACTGTTAAACTGCAACTGTTAACTACTGCCACCAAAACCAAACTGGGATATGTCATATTAATTTACATTTTAATCTCGGGTAATATCTCATTCGTTTCTTTGAGAAATCTTTCCTACAATGATGAACTGCCATGGGTTTATCTCTCGTTCTCCAAAATTCTGCAATAGTTTAACATTAAAGGTTACAGTAAGTTGCCTGCAGTTTCCTTCCCACACCGCCTCTTTGCTAAATTGCACCCACATATGGTGGCTGCCTCCCTCCACCACAGCCAAGCAAGTCCACTGGGAAGATCATTCATCTTTTCTACCTTCCCATGTAAAATCGTTCACTGCAATGCCACTTCCAAACCTGAAACTGATAGCTAGAGACAGACCATGAAATGTTATCACTTGTCAATAGCAAGGGAATGAGCTCCAACACATGCAGAGCTGTTGTGAAGTCTCAGCCCTGGATGTTTCAGCTGCGGATATGAAGAAACTCAGTTAAGCTGCACCCTGTATTTTCATTTTCACAGCCTCTGTACAATATTGCCCTGTTCACTCTGCTTTGCATTAGCACAGTGTGATAACATATTTTAAATTGTATGTTTCTTTATCAAAGATACAGTCATCTCATACAGTATCTTAATTACAAAAAACCCACATAAAGTAACGAGTAAGTTCATATCAAATGAATTCTAAGGGTAGGATTGCTGCTAAAATCTGCACATGAAGGAACAAACAAACATCTTTGATAATGTACATAAATCAACTAAACATTTCAAGAAATTTCTGGGCTCCTTTTGTCACACACCGCAGAAAGTCAAGCAAGTTTGCCCATGTCAAATGAATTCAGGGGAGAGGCAGCAGAAACCACTAGATGTGACAGTAGCATAGAAAACATGCTGTAGGTACTCAGGGTCAGACCACAGCTCTGGGCAGTCAGCAGGATGCCAGCCCCCGCTTCAGGGGCTTGCAGAGCCAGCAATGTTGGTACAGCACTGGGTGACCAACTGGCAGGAGCTAGCAGAGCACAGGGTGACACAGTAGACAAAACTACGGAAGAAGAAAGATATTAGAAGAGTCTCTGAGTTTAGAGGGTTGTGTTAAACTGTCAGCTCATATAATTATATGAATAATTTATTTTCAAAAGACAACATTAATATTTTCCTCTCATGTTCCTGCTGCAGCTCCTGCAGTAATATTCCTCTAGTCACAAACAAGTGTTTGATTAAAATATGTACCCAAGCAAGAAAGGGCAAATCATCTCACCTATGACAGATATACATCCCAGCGGAGCGACAAGGGCAATGGGGGCAAATCCATAGGCCGTGAAATTGCCCACCTCTCCAAGCAGCAAGAGGATAATTCCACACCACCATAGCTTGCTCGTGTAGTAGGACTTTGGCTCTGTTTGGCAAGCCAGTCGGAGATGAGCACATTTCTAGAAAATTAATTATTAGGAACAGAAAAGAAAGACTGTCATTGTGTTCTTATATCAGACAGAAGTGGAATAATTAAAGGGGCTGTCAAATTCAAATTCCAGGTGTGTCAAGGTTTTCTTTCTAAACACGACTTTCAGCTGATTGTTGCAGACACACTGCTTTGTGTTAACTCAGTGCTGCTTCAGATGTGTGCTTTCTTAGCTGTGGTGGAAATGACTGAAAAATTAGAGCTCTGAACAAACCTGAAAAATATTAAGTGAATACACACCTCTGTTCTCTCAAGGCAAGGCTTGGTGGTTGTATTGTGAATCTGAAAACACTCAAATGCAGGAGGAGATGGGGCAGAATCAGAACTGTGGCAGCAAACTGGGAGAAGGGATCAGACAATGTGGTGGTCCTGCTCCATGATACATATCCTCACCAGAAACTTAATTTATAACTTCACCAGAAAATTAATTTTTAATTTCAAAATTAAAAAGGCGGCACTTAATCACACATGTTGTAGGGAGGCCTCTACATTAATTAGGCAGAATTTAAAATTTGGCTACAAACTCCTGTTTGAACTTAGATCTCAGGTAAAGCATTGCTTTCAGAAGTTATACCTGTATCAACAGTGTAATATATGCTCAAGTAATACTTCATCAACACCTCTTGTTACACTGACACATGTTGTAGTTGTGGTTTGGGTTGGGTTTTTTTCTGCTGTACAGCAAGGACCTTGGTAAAACATGATAATTTGACTTTGATAACACTGGTCTTCTGAAACAGAGCCCAGGAATTCTCCGTTCGGAAGGTGTCATGATTGGGAAGGATGCAATGTTTGCCACATTAGTTCTGCAGAATATTGTTTCCTTTCTCAGATTCCTCACCAGCCTCTCTGCACGTGGGTCAAAAAAAGTTGGAAACTAAATGATATGGTTGTTGTATATATGGTGGTAAAATAGATTTTTTTTCTCCATCCCTTGATATTTTGACTTTGGAATTGTCCCTGCAGAGCCCCAGGGAAATTGTAAACAATAACCCTGACACTCCCATTCTACTCTGTACGATATGCCACAGAGTGTGGGCCAAACAGTAACGTCTGTGATACACCATAATCTCAGTTGCTCCTTTTGTTGAGAGGCTGCAGCACATTACTGTGACTTTACGCTATGGAATATGTTTAGGGAATGAAATCCTAGGAAGAAGTTTAGCCCTCCAAGGAGAAAAGCAGGATAAGGAAATCAAACTCTCCTGAGCCACAGGCCAGCAATTGACATCCAGGATTTTTGCATTTTCCATTTTTGTAAAGAAACAAACAAACAAACAAAACCTAACAAAGATCCAATTGAAACTAATACTTTATAATATTCAAATCAAAAATCCAATTCTCTGTTGAAAACCAGATAGGACAAGTTCTTAACTGAATCCCGAGCTCTGATTTCTTCCCAGATTCTTGTGAGGATTTCTCTTGAGGGCACAGTGTGATTGAAAAGATATGTGAGGAACACAGGAGGGTGAGAACAGCGGCTCCTCTTCTTTCTTCAGCAGTCTTCTTTCGTCAGATACCTGCCTTCTTTGCATAGTAATGTGTGTGGATGGTATTTAGGTGAAGGCTGTTTATAATCCAGATTAAATACATTGCAAATAGTGGGCTGTTCTTCAGCTGACAAACAGCTGGAGGGAAGACAGGGAGGAAAACTAACTGCATGGTGGGAAAGGGAGAGAGAACAATAAAATTTGGCATGTCCATTTAATATGACTGTGAAAATAGATGTTAAGATCTAGAGAAAGTCATTATACGTGTTTAGAAGATATTGTTACTAAATGGAGAAAAAAAACTATTTTAAAGGATAAATAAAAATTTCAGTTGAAATTGATAAATGTTAGTGCAGATCTATTGGGTCTTCCTAAACAGCATTTAAAAAGCTGGAAGACGGTTCAAATCCAGTAAATGCTATTAATGATTTACAAGTCAGTAAAAGTCTGTTTGCATGCCTCAGTACATCCCCTGGCAAAGCATCCACTTTGGCACTCTGTGCCCACAGCAGGCAAAAGATATGAAGTCTGAACAACCTCACTATTGCAGGCTAGACTGAATTCCCACTTCACCTACAGGAGTTTTTCCATTGAAGCAGAGTCTGTCCCTCTACAGTCACCATCAGCAGGTTGGAACTCATATTGGAGAAGCAGCAGTCATCTCAACCTGCCTGCCATCTCTGGCTAAACTGATTTCTACAGGCTTCTCCAAGTAGAGATTGTTAAAATGGAAGGGAGTCATACAAGAAACTTCCAGCATTAATAAAATGGGTTATTATGAATAGATTTCATATTCCACAGCTTTCTGTTTCATCCTTTGCAGAAAAAACAAAAAGTAGCTTTATATGAGACATACACAACTTTTATAATGCAGCTAGCAAAAATACTTTTTCTGGACAAATTGCACAACAATGTATTCCACGCTTTAATAACTTTGATAGAGGACCAAAAAATACCATGAAGCCTGCAAGATACAGACTATAATGAAATAGTTAACTTTCTTCTCAGTATATATTCTAATTATTAAAACAGCAAAGATTTTATTAATCTCATCCTGCAGGCCTTTGCCATAGTTATAAGGTCAGCACTGTTGGAAGCACAAAGAACCAAGCACAAAGCAGCTGGACACTTGCTAGTTCATTATTGCTGATAAAAACAGGCACCAGGTGACTGGTGACCAGGGCAGACACTAGCACTGGATCAACATCAGGTGATTTGTGTTATCTTAGTATCTGGGAGGAACTGGGAGGGAGACAGAAGTCACCTGGGTTGCATTCCTCCACTATTGCGCCAGGGCCGCATTAAGAAGTAAGCTGCCCATGGAGGTGTAAATTATCAGGCTTTGTGCAATTAACAAAAGAAGCGATAAGTTTGACCACAGTCCCATGCACCCACCCACACCTTTGGTACGATAAGGGAAAAACAAGGTATAAATATTACCCTGGTGCTGCACCTGATTTGGAGACGTTTCAGAGCCAAATCAAAAGGACGGATGGATGGGTTTGTCCTCTCTCACCCGTCCCAGAAGGGCTGCCTTTTGGTGACACTTGTGACCTCAGCTATGCTGAGTGTTTCCCCAGGACATTAAGCTTTGATTGCAATCATATTTTTAGTGGTAGAGCTATAGCTGTCCTGCAGTTTATCAATTTGTCACCAGCTATCTAATAGAATCTGCAAATAAACCATACTATTTGTGCACCTGACTTGCTTCTTTTACAAAGTGGCCGGACCTATAGCAGATGGGCTGTTTGTGCATCTGTTGTCAGGCCTATAGTCTCATATCCATCTGCTAATTGCAACAAGAACCTCTCATTGCTTTTATGATTTAAAATAATATTTACTCAGATTATTTCATCCTAATTGCAGAAGGAAAATGAAATTGGTCAAAGTTGTTTTGGGACCAAATATTGCATAAATCTTTTTGTCCCTGTGCATTTAATTACATTAATCACTTCATTAAGCAGCGCCTAAGACTTTGTGGTCAATTCCATTATAGATTTGGACACAATGAGACAAGTTCATGTGATGTCCAGTGGGACCACAGGCAGGTCACAGCTGCTATTTCCGTATAGCACATTACAAGGAGTTATTAATTTTTATTCTGCTCCCATCTGAGAATCACAGCACAGAACTGGTTGAGAGCTATCGTAGTGTCAACAACTACAGCAGGGCATGGTTAAACTACTGTTAAAGAGAGAGTGAGAGAACATTTATCAAATGCAACAAAATTTGTATTTTGAATTCCACCGTAAAACCAATGATTGTAACATAAGTTACTTGCTAAACATAAAAAACCCTGCATAAAGAGAAATAATTCATACCTGTATATTCAAAGAGATGCTAATCAGAAAATTTGAAGCAGCAGCAAGTAAAACTCCCAAGAGCTGAATCTGCAAGATCACAAAACAAAGAAATAGAAAAATACTTATTAGTTTAAGAAGAACAATGTAACAGTGGTTTTCTGGTAACACATCATAACCCAATCAAAACCAAATTATTTCACTTTCCAGTCACTGTGAGTTCACACTACACTGAGTAAACTGATTAAAAATATCTCTGCACAGTCGACTAGGGCTTAAGTAGTCAACAACTGGGAATGGAAAGGGCATGCCAGTACAGGAGGTGGTTTGGCAGTCCCTCAGTAGAACATCTTCTTAAAACTCATGAAAGAAAAATCTAGACAGGTGTCAGCTGAATACCACACACTGGTATTTTTCTTTTGCACTAAAAGGACCTGTTTTGTTACATAATCCAGAGGGAAAATCAATGGCAATTAAACCGTTCATATTGGAACACAATTATCTTAACATTATGTTAACGTATCCACTATTTGACAGGGCAGCCAGGAACATAGGTCTCCTGACAATTTCTTTAATATATTGTATTATTTCACCAAATTCTTTTCTAATCAGCCTGATTAGAAAACCTAATCTTTTCAGTAAAACTTGTAAGCTTTCTATGAAGCTGAGAAATTAAAAACATTCAAGGAGGCTTTGCTATTTTGGAAAGCAGTGGTTTAAAGATGCCATTTCAGTAAGCTCAAATAGCAGGTACATGCTAGAGTTCCCTCTCTACTTTGAAAATGTTGTAACGCTTTGTATGTTGTCAGAAGTGTATTCAAGACCTGTTCAAGGTCACTGGCACACTGCTGTGAGATGCCCCGTTAGCTTGTAGAGAGAACAAACATACTACCTGAGTTTTTGTAAAAAAGACCATGGTAACATAACCCAGCATAACTATCACTTGTAAGCTGTAAAGCAGCATCCAACTCAGTGCTCACAGCCTCAGCTTTCATGACCAGGAAGGTCCCTGGGCACCTAAGAACAGGCACTGCCTACCAGCCTCAGAGGCTGTTGTCCCTCAACATTTATAAAGAACAATAATGTGGTCCAGCAAGCTTTTGGAGAGGAGGTTGGAGGTGGGTGGTGGTGGTGGGTGTTTTGGCTAGACAATTTCCAGACTAGGAAAGAGCATCCCCAAAAGTATGAAAACACAACAGCTTTATTACAAATGGATAATGATATTCTTATTCAAGAGTCACAGCTGAATCCAACTGTCTCCAGCCCATGCATTTCTGTAGTGGCCTGGACTAAGAAGGAGAAGCAGAGAAGACGGTTGCTCTGGGTGAAATCATTGGCTGAATGCCAGGTGTCACAAAGATGTGACTGATGAGTACAAGGGGATGCAAAGAGGGGAATGCTGGAGATGAGAGGGCTCCTTTTGTTCACACACCCTCCATGATAGGTATTACAACACCAGTGCCACAGTCTGTGCACGAGAGGCTTTCAAAGGAGGCATTACTTAAGAGTTTTGTCCATGCCCTCCGGTGCCTGGCCACTGGAGGTTTGTCCCAACTTGCATTCTCTCCTGATACTCCAGTATCCACCAGTGGATGCTCCAGCAGTGTGTCCTAGGCTGTCACACACGATGCATTTTCCCTGCTCTGGGAACACCCCTTGCCGGGGAGTGTGGGACAGGATGTCTCCGCACACCTCGGCACAGACGTCTCTGCTGCGATCAGACATTAACTGTTACAGGGACACAAGCAGCCTTGCAGCCTCCTTCCACACAGCCAGATGGTCCCCATTCAGGGCCCCGCAGGAGCAGAGGGGATGGGGTTTTCTTCCTGAGGCTTTGAGGCTGTAGCACCAAATCCTGAGCTTTAAACTCGTGCAGAGTTTGACCACTTCACTGGTGGATTATTGCACTCCCCTCACCCTGCACACACAGCAGCTTCAATAAAACAGCAGTTATATAAAAATTTTGTGTTTGCTCCCAAAGATTTATTCTTTTCAAATGACAACACGCTCCCTTGTGAGGGGGTGGAGAAGTGGCCTTGTCAGGCTCATCATGAAGGGTTTAAGGAAAAGGAGACAGCAGAGAATAGAAAACAGAAACTGCCACCTCATTTACCCCATCATTTTATTGCTTTCACATCAGTAATTGTAATACATCCACACTACTCCCAGCAGAGAACCCAGCCTCTCTGCAGCTCTTTTCATTTGAGTGGCTGATCCTACTCTTATTGGCTGCATCTGTGGATAACCACTTGCAGCTCCTTAATTTCAGCTTTCAGCTGGGGGTCACAAACACCACGCAGAACTCAGGAGGCAGCCAGCACCCCAGGGAGGAAATGCAGTTGCTCTCAAGCCAGCCCGAAGATCTCCATCCAGCTCTGGAGGTAAAACTTGCATGCAGCTGGTGGGTGGAGGATGAAGCTATGTATTCTATTTGTCATCTAAAATAATGTGCAAAATCAGAACCTTGTATGGGTACTGATGGTGACCTAAGTACCTGACTTCAGAGACTGTGAACTGAGTGTCCCTTTGATGTCTTTACACTCCGCATGGACAGGGATTCCAGCAGGAAAATTTCCAATGCCCTGCATCCTTGGCGTCCTCTCCAGAATAGTGACTACTTTTGTACCACAGTGGTTGCTTTGTCAGCTACCAGTGAGCTTGGTTCAGATATCGTTGTGGACACATAAGATTCTTAACATGATGACCACCCTGTGTCTGCTGAATAGGAACCATCTCCTAAAAGTCAATTCTTTCCTTGCGCATTCCAGAAATTGCCAGGAACAGAAAAAGGCTCAAAAACATGGGTCTTCTCAGTTTCCTCTTCATTTCCTGGGAAATACTGAGACGTGTGACCACTGTCGCAGTACTTCCCTGTGAAATACCAGTTTCCCTCAGCTCAGGTTGGGCTGGAATGTAGGCTGGCCCTGCTGTGGCATTGCTGGAGCAGAGGCTAATGGCTCCAGGGAGCTCAAATGGGGTCCTGGGCTGTGGGCACCGTAGGAGACCTCTGGGAGTGGACAAGGACGGACAGGGCTGTGGGTGCCTTCAGGGCCCTGGCAAACACATGCAAAGCTGTTGACGTGACACTCCCTTATGCCTAATTCAAGCAACCTCTTGTGTCTGCACATAAGGAGAAACAGTGCATGTATGTGATCAAGGCAAATCCGTAGTGGCAGTCTGGGCTCAACACACCCTCACTGCTTGGGTCATTTTATTGTAATGATCACATGTTTCACCTGAGCATTGCTGTTGGCATGTATAGTGTGCTGCCTTCTCTAGACTGACAAGCGTTTATGAGCTCTGGTTAATATGGTGCTAGCACCATGCTTCCAAACCCAGGCCTGGACAGACACCTAAAGATTAAAAGCAGACTACAATGTCCTAACGAGGTCAAATATCACATGGATCCATTCAGGGAGATGAGATGAAAGTACAGTGACACCATGCAGCTATAGCTTGGCAAAACTGTCTTGTACAGGTTCATACTGACATGCCAATATTAAAGAAAATGACAGGGAACAAAAATGCAGTAAAGAAGAAAATTAGATTGCAAACTTCACAAATCAGAGTGCATCTTAAATCAGAAAGCAACTTCTAATGCACAAGAGCTATCACATATAGCAGCACTCAAAGCAGGAGAGAAAAAAATTAGGATACCATGTCTCAGGCTAATAAAACTGTGCCTGAATGAAAGATGACCTGCGACAGAAGATGGATCACCCTATCAAACCAAAATGGTTGCTGTATTGCCTTGAAGACCACCACAACCCTTCTGTTCCCATCTCGTCATGTAAAAGACTTCATTATTAGTGCTGTGTCTGCCATTCAACATCCTTTAGAGGCTAGAGGACTGGTGGAACAGCCAGTTTTATAAGTAATAAACATAATATTCTCTGAACACAGAGTTTCCACTTGTGATATCCAGTTGTGATATCATCCGCAGCACTTCAGGGCTTCCCACACATAAGTCTTGAGACAAACCTCCATGAGGGAATTCACTTGCAGACACAACTTTAGAGCCTACTAATGATGCTACTTCAGTCAACTAAGGACTTCTACAGGAAAAAGACTTAAAATTCAAAACCGTTGGCATAAAATACAAGTCCCTCCATAGCCAAAACATCTGTCTGAACATACTGGCCACTTTGTTGGACCCCAGATTTCAAACTGTTGACACATTTTTCCAGTGCTTCCAAAAGCATGAGGCTTGTCAGAGAAACATCCTGCCCTTAAGTTTCCCGAAAGTAAAAAAAAAATTACCACAGAAATTTAATTTCCTTCACCTTAATATGGTTTTGAACAAGCCATGAAAGTAACTTGCTGACTTTGCAGTCCTTTCTAGACAGTCCCTGAGCACACAGACCATAGACTGAGGCTGTGGATGGCAAAGCCTTCTTGATGGCAAAGCCTTCCTTGGTGGCAAAGCCAGCTTGAGGAATGCCTTCCTCTGGCTTTCTGTTCCCTCACTGCCTTGATGCCTTGTTTGTGTTAAAACAACTATTTGTGAGGCTGGCAAGGCACTGTTCAACGTTTGAAATAACCCTCACAAAATACCCCCCATTAGCATCATGTTCTTATAAGCCACCTGCTAATGTTTAACGCTAAAAGTGGATCAAAATTCACACGCCACAGCAAGGATTTTAAAACGGTGACATTCCGCAGTGTGCCAGTGGTGCCAGTGGCCTGTACAGGGGGCTGCTGGGAGGAATGAGTTTGGGAAGTGGCAAATTCATCTCAAGCAAGGCACCCTCAGCACTCACTGATCATCCCCCATCCCACTCGTGGGACCCTCTCGCGCATGCCCAGGAGTGGGGAAGGGAGGTTTGAACAACCCAGTCAGTAGGTATCCATCTGCCAAGTGAAGCGGCAACATACTGCTATTCAAAATAGAAGAGCAGCAGTACACATACTGCTTCGAGCACTCGTGCAGGACCTGATGCTTATTTACCCCAGTGCTTTTTCACATCATTCGGCAGTGTTTTTAAAGCACAGTTTACATGCAAGATCTCTTTGCACTGTCAAAGTAAAGCAAGCGGTTTATGGCAAATGAAAGCCAGGCTGAAATCTAAATCTTTAGCACTAATTCTAATAAAATTATTCCTTGCAGACTAAAATCTGCATTCGAGACTCAGTTATACAGTGAGATGCAATTTAACCATATTACATGTATGTTTCCCTAATGCACATTAAGCCATAGTTGCTAGACCTATGAGATGAAAATTTAGAAAGATTAACTTGACTTGCATTGACTAAAAGGTGTATGGCCATTATTTTTGGAAACTTGCCACACTTATAAATTGAACCAATGAGAAGAAAAAAACATTTCAAAAGTATGCTGTTGGCTTACTCATCAAGGGTAGTTAAACTGTGCCTCCTATTTTTCTTTATTCTTGAATTTATTCATGATCTAAAAATGTTCCCAACAAAAGTAATGACATACACTGCTTCAAAAATTACACATTGTTTCCAGTAATTAGGATTTTGTTCAATGGATCTTATAAAAAAAAAAGGGGGGGGGCCTTGGGGGGAATACCTTCTAAACTTCCAGTTCTGAGTTAACTCTGATGCAAGGGGAATTCCGAGTCCTTAACAAAAATCATGTTTTTCAAAGAGCCATCATGTGGAATCAGGAGAGGCTTATCATTTATTTAGCTATTATTACACACAGAGGTCTGGCTGTACTCAGTGCTTTACAGAAGCATAAAGAAAACAAGGTCCTTGTTTCAGTGGTTTTCACTGTGCAATTCATATACCCCTGTATGGGTTTAGGCCCATATGAGGTACTGGAGGAACACTGAAGTAAGAGCAATGACCAGTGTTGGAACACGTAATGAAAATACATTTGATTTATTCGTTGTGCCATGAAAGGACATTCAATACACAAGAAGGAGAGAATTAAAACGTTTGGCATCATCTTTGTTAGGAATAGAAGCAGAGAGGAGACTTGTTAACTAAGCCAGGAAAAATTTGAGAGAAGACAAGAGAGTTTGTAGATTTTACACAGGTCACCAGTCTGAATTCCAGACCACAGTAGATGAAGTTCCTATCTCATGAATTTTACAGCATCCTTGCCTTTACTAGGTTTTACCTTTCATTACCTACGAATTTTAAAATACACCCTTTTCCAGAAAAGAGGCAAACTGTAGAGGCTAGAAGCAGTGCCTCGCAAGTTATGAAAAGGTGTGGGAACTGGAGAGATTAAAAGAGCTGCAGAAGTGGGACACTTCTATTCATCTCCATGCTTTAATAATTTTAATGAGATGTTATTTTTATTCATGTCTGATTAATTAACATGAATAATGGATTACAAACGGAGAATATGAATTGTGAAATACACTGAAGTACTTTCCATATGCTCACTAAGGTTGTATACAAACATATTCATCCACTACAATGTTAACAAGCATTATGAGTAGTAATTTTTTTTTCCTTTTTGAAGACCTAGAGCCAAACCTCCCAACTCCCAAATTTCAATTTCTTAATCTTGAGAAGCAAATCTTAAAATTAAAAATCAATGGGAGAATGGGGAAGAGGCAGAATGTATTTTTACACTGTTCCTTAGGTTAATAGCCTCCTATACTTTGCTGCTTAATCAAAGACTATTTTGTGGTTTTAGTACTGTCTGTCAGATTGCAAATAAAAAACCTCTCCAATGACTGTGTAACAGAGGGTCTAAAAATTTCAGAGTTGATAACATCTTAATAGAAAGATTTTCTCAAGGACCATCACGTAACATCTCCATGGCAACGATAGAAATTACACACCAGGAAAAGCACGAATAGGATTCTAAACTGTTACCAGTTTCCAGGTCTCCCAGGAGAAACAAGGAGCTAATCCAGCACTGTGTGACCAGCGTCTCCCACAAAATGGCCAGCTGGCTGGGGGATGCTCCTCTATTGCTGCCTAGGAGCAGGCTTTCTGGATATTCCTGTCCAACCCTGTCTAATTCCTGGTGTACATGGCAGACCACTCAAAGCCTAGTTTCATTAATTCCCGGGAGCTACAGCCTGGCTCAAGTTGAGAAGCTGCTCTGCTCCTCTCCCTGATTCATGTGGCTCCCTGCACCCCTAAGTTGAGAGTGGAGGAGGGGACCCAAGGCTCGTGAGGAGCTGCAGTGTACCAGTTCATGCCTTGTGAGATGGAGCTAGCTCTGTCTGTGCTCAGGAAGAGAGGCAAGCTCCAAAGGGAGCTATCTGAACAACTGAGTAAGTAGTGATGTTAAGTGTTACAATAGGTTGGCCCAGAGTACTGTTGGAGAGATGGCTCCCTCCGCATGTACAATCAAACATGCCTCCAAACTGAGCACAGCTAGCTCATTCCCTCTTGTTATTGTAGTGCAAGTCTTACTGGAGTACAGAGGAGCTATTTCTGATTCCTCTTAAATCAGATACATAAAACCTTGACAGAAAAGTAGGCAGCTTCATATATTATTTACCAAATCCTAAAAAGAACTTTCAAATAAAAATCTCCCTTTACCAGCTGAGAGGAGCTTGTGAGAGGAATGACATGCCTCTTCCAGCATGCACTCCTCCATCATCCCATTCCAACAAAAGCAGGCTTGTCTCCCATCCTGTCTCAATTAATCCTCTGTTAGCTATAACAAACCTTTCCTTTGATGTGCAAGAGAAGACACTTCTCCACATCACGACCCATGTGAACGTGCTCAGTTGTTGAACCTTGGTGTCACACATGCAGGCCAGGGGTAAACATGGGCTGGAAATGAGGACACTTCCAAGCCAG
>NW_010410200.1:0-361 GCF_000710305.1 Buceros rhinoceros silvestris | reverse complement strand
CTGAAAATGAGGACCCTCCAAAGCCAGTGGCATCTCAGAACAGTTCCTAACAGGAGTAACAACAGGGGAGAGGAAAATCAAAGGATCTGATCTGATTGTTTAGAACAAAGTTTCATCCATCTGTTAAAAGAATTATTTGATTTTAATGTAAGGGAACAGGCAAGACAAAGTCCCTTCCAGACCGCTGTTCCTGCAGAGACGGGGTGCTGTGCATTAGTTCCTTGCTTTCCTTCCTGAACCTCATGCACTGCTCGCCTAATTTCATTTCCGCAGAGAGTGTTAATCATTTACAGATAGTTGCTAATGCAAAAAAAAAGACTGGACTCCAGAAGGCAGAACCTTATTATTTATTTATTTATAA
>NW_010410199.1:0-10647 GCF_000710305.1 Buceros rhinoceros silvestris | reverse complement strand
AAATTATATTATTATAAATGTGTGTCCACACACACATTTCCTCTACCCCTTGTCCTGAGCCGTACTTAATCTCATCTCATATGAAAGTGTTCATTCTTGTCACCCTTTTCTGGACCTCTCTTCCTATCGCACATGCACTGCACTCAGTCTTCAGGAAGTGCGTGCACTTGAGTGTATATGGATTTAGACAAAGTTGCATAATTGTGTGTTCCATTTTCTTTAATTTTTTCCTAATGATTCTTAACAATTTTTCCTTTCTGATATCAGTGAAAAATTTTTTCATGAAACTATCCATGAAGCCACATTGAGCCACAACATTCAATTCAGAGCTGATCATTGTATTTATGTAGATGTAGTTGTTCCCGCCTCTCCCCCTTACATAGCTTATTTCACAGTTGAAAACACTGCAATGGCAGATCAGGTTCAACACCATTACACTACTAAAGAGATGTTTTCACAAGACTTCGCAATCAGTTTTGTGGTTTTGCTGCCCAGAATAATTGTTGTTATTGTCGAATGTTGTCAATTCACTATTCATATCCCCTTTCATATTACTAAGGAAGATATAGCATAGTAAAGAAATATGACATGATCCATCACCGATACTTCCAGCACTCACTGGTAACTTGAGCCTGCCATGTGTTACACAGCTTTTCCCTGTCTTTCAGTTAGTTATTAATTCATGAATTGATCTTTGTTTCTGTTAATTTAGACAAGAGATGTAGGGAGGCCTAATGTCAAAAACATTTTTTAATATCCTAATTCCTAAAAACAGCAATGTCACCATTCTCCAACTATAAGTTCAGGGAAGCTTGATAAAATTTCACAGATAAGACTTCTTTCTTACAAAAGCAATGTTGACTGTACAACCATTGTATCATATTTTTCCATATGTCTTATAGCTCTCTTTTCATTACATTTCCTTCCAATTTATCCACTAGATAAATCAGATTTTCTGGTCTATTGCTCTTCAGTAGAATCTCTTCCCTCACAACATAAAATAAAGTCACACTGCGTCTAGAATTCTTTGTTCTTCTGGTCCTGAGGCTGATTCAAAAGCAATAGAAACTACACAAAAGTTAATAGGTCAAGGAAAATGTTTTGTGCATATACTGTATAGAATGGTAAATAGTTACTACTCTGAAACTTTTTTCATTTACAAGTAAATTTAAAATAGTTTGCCAGATTCACTCCCACTAAAAATATCAACGGCAACTTCCCTGAAGTGCCCTAGTAATGACTACCAAACAATTCTTTCTCTTTTTTCTGTTTTCACCTTGCTTTCCGAGAGTACTCCTTTCATTTCTTGACCATTTTTTGACCCTATCAATTCTGCAAAGTTCAATAGAATTCCTGTATTAAAGTTTTAACTTCCTGGTATGCTTTTTATTGTTTCTTTCAGTTGGATACATCTCTTATAAAAAGATCTTTTATTTCTATTATCTTTACTTTTCTGTTAAAGATGCAAGCCTTGCCTCTACATCCTTTGCCCTCTTCTGCCCACTTCTCCTGTCACCGTTTTTGTGCAGGGCATACGTTTATTCCGAAAATTCACTGTTGCATCCTTAAACGATCATGCTGCTGCAACTATTCCAGCCTTTGGGACAACTATTTCAACCAGCTGCTTCCTTTCCCTCTGGAGTGAAATACTGCTGTAGTGGATTCTTTCTTTTCTTACGGTGATTTTAAATATAAGTACCTTCTGGTCACTTCTAGGAAGAGGTAGTGTCTTCCTAGATGCTGCTTAGATGTTTTCCTTTTGGCGTGTTGGTCAGAGAAGCTGTCTTTTAAAATGTAGCAAATTTACTTGGCAATGATCAAAATCCCTTGCTATCAGAGTAGATTCTGCTCGTGTAAGTTCTGTTGACTACTCTCACTGCTACCATCCTAGCAGGCTAACTAGTAACTGTATGTATTCTTGTATCACAGCTGTTACACTCCTCTAAGTTATCCCCAAGTCCTCAAGAAAATACTGTGGTTCTTGTTGATATACCTCAAGTATTTGCCTTATTTCACTCCATGCTTCCTTCATTTCTTCATCTTTTGGAACAACTCCTCCATGGCATGGTTTACTTCAGTTTTTCTAAGTGTTTTACTCTCCAATATTAAGTGATTCCATAGATTACAGTTTATTTTTCACCAGCTTCTGAATATGCCCAGTGCAGCAATAGCCTTATCTAAAACCAGGCTTTTCAGTTCATTCCTTCTATTTCTGGATTCTGGTATTTCTACGGAGGCCTAAGTACATTTGATCTTTGTTTTTATTTTCATTTTGTTGTGGATGATGTTTGGTGTTTCCTACATGAAATTTATTGATTTCTGCCTTATGTTTTGCTGCTGTGAATAATATTGAATTTTAAAATTAATGTACCCCTGGAAAATGAAGCATTTGCCTACTTTCAAGCAGTTTTCATTTTAATGATTTGATTAAAGTTTTCCTAATTTGATGTGCCAGAAGCCATTTCCATTTTAGCTTTAGTGAAGCCATTTCTTCCTCTATAGGTTCTTTCTGTTTCTCTGGTTTTTCTCCTGCACATTTTTCTCAATGGAAGGACATTTTCTCTGCTTTTGGAAACCTTGCAGAGAAATGGTGCAGTATTTCATGGAAACCCTGATCTTAATTTGTACTTTAGAGTTTAAAGTTCATTAAATGCAAGTCCCAGTTTCAGATGAAGGATTGAATGATATAGCCATGTGTAGGAAAGGAACTCTTTCTCTAATCAGCTGTTTACAAGGACAAAACTTTTCTTTTTTTTTCACCAAAATGAACATACTAACCTGATCTCCTTCTACGACAAGGTGAAACACTTAGTGGATGAGGGAAGAGCTGTGGACATTGTCTACCTAGATGTTAGTAAAGCCTTAGACACTGTTTCCTGCAGCATTCTGCTGGAGAAACTGAACGCTCCTGGCTTGGATGAGTGTACTCTGCACTGAATAAAAAACCGGCTGGATGGACGGGCCCAGAGAGTGGTGGAGTTCAATCCAGCTGGCAGCCGGTCACCAGTGGTGTTCTCCAGGACTCAGTATTGGGGCCTGTTCTCCTTAATATCTTTATCAATGATCTGGATGAGGGGATCGAGTGCACCCTCAGCAAGTTTGCAGATGACACCAAGTTAGGCAGGAGCATTGGTCTGCTTGAAGGCAGGGAGGCTCTACAGTGGGATTTGGTAAGACTGGATCAATGGGCCAAGGCCAATTGTATGAGGTTCAACAAGTCCAAGTGCCAGCTCCTGTACATGGGTCACAACAACCCCCTGCAATGCTACAGGCTTGGGGAAGAGTGTCTGGAAAGCTACCCAATGGAAAAGGACCTGGGGCTGTTGGTCAGCAGGTGGCTGAAGACTAGGTCAACAGGTGGCCAAGCCAGTTAGCAGCATCCTGGCCTGTGTCAGAAACAGTTTGGCCAGCAGGAGCAGGGAAGTGATTGTCCCCCTGTACTTGGCACTAGTGAGGCCACATCTTGAATACTGTGTCAAGTTCTGGGCACCTCACTACAAGAAGGTCACTACAAGATGTGCTGGAGAACACCCAAAGAAGTTGAAGAGTGTAGAGCATGAGTCCTATGAGAAGCAACTAGGCAAATGGGGATGTTTACCCTGTAGATAAGGAGGCTGCAGGGAAACCTTATCACTCTCCACAACTACCTGAAAGAGGACTGTAGTGAGGTGGGATTCAGCCTGTTCTCCCAAGTAACGAGTGATAGGACAAGAGGAAATGGTCTCAGGTTGTGCCAGGAGAGGTTTAGGTTGGATATTTGGAAAAATTTCTTCATAGAAAGTGCTGTCAAGCACTGAAACAGGCTGCCCAGAGAGGTGGTAGAGTCCCCCTCAAGTTATTTAAAAGACATATGGATGCAGTGCTTAGGAGTATGGTTCAGTGGTGACCTGGCAGTGCTGTGTTAACAGTTGGACTTGATAATCTTAAAGGTCTCTTCCAACCAAAACAATTCTGTCATTCTGTGAAAACCAGCATGTTACTGCAAAAGTTAGGTCTCCGTCAGAAGATCCTAACTTACTGAAGAACTACTTATTAGAAAATCTTCTGACAAGCTACAGAGGTGTTATCACATCCTCGGGTTCGAATGTCAGAGACAAAGCAAAGTCACAGAAAAACGTAGCATGTTTAATAATCTTTATATGTAAAGATGAATGATTATTGTAGTTGAACAACTTCCGTCACAAGGCTATCCAAGTCCACCTGCTCATAACTAGTCTTAAATATTAGTCTGGCTAATGGAGCTGCCCAAGCTGTGGGACCAGCAACACAAGAAAAACTAAGAATGTGACATAGAATTGGAAATGATATTGCAAATACCAGAAATTCTTCAAATCTAACAATATGGCATATGCTGCTATCTTATAGAAGTTTTTTTCCCTGTTATTACATCTCCTCCAGAATGTTCAATTTTAAATTCTAAAACCAGTTCAATGTTTTAAGAATTATTTTTTAAAAAATTTAAGCCAAACTAATGACCATGGAAAGAAGAAAAAAGTTAGAGGAAGTAGGTGTTTAAGTGGTTTCATCAATCAAATATCAAAATTGTCATGAATCCCTGTAGGATTTGGTTTTGTGTCTAAGAACACTTTCACAAAGTGTATTTTAACAAACCTTTCACAAAGGCTTCAAACAAATTTGCAGACAGGCTACAAAATCTAAGGACTCCACATGGAGGTAAAGCCTGCTGAGTCCTTGAACACCACCTGGTCTTAATGTCTGACTATTTAATAGAACTTGATTACCGTGCTACTGTTTTGATACTGCCAAATTAGAAACATGGAAACCCACAGATCTCAGAAGGTCATAATAGAGGCCTCCAAAATACAAGAACAGGATGGTACCAAAGTCCCCTGGGGTATAAAGACAAATCACAAAACCCAGTTACTAATAACGGCAACACAAGGGAGTACCTGTTTTAGAGCATTGGTGGAAATTGCAAAGAACTGCATAACAACCTGGTGCTGATTATGACTGACAGCATCAGCAGAGACATCTTTGGGATGCAGTTAGGAGGGGAGAAGAAGAAGAAAGGAACAAAGAGGAAGGGGGAAAGGAATAAGGCAGGGGGAGGAGATTGAAGTTAGAATTTGCGATGGTAGGGCTTATTTCTGACTTTGAAATATATTTGTGAGACTCCTCTAAGGCTTTAAGAAAATTTGGTATAGAGCATTTGGAAATGCTGGTGGTAGCATGCAGAGGTTCATCCTGTACATTGCTTTGTGGTCATTATATACAACAAAGAAAGCAGATATTTGTAATATTTCTGGTTTGGGTATTAATTGAACAAAACATGCATGGAAACGTGAAAGTCAGAGGGGCTCCATGGGAACAGAGGTGAAGCTATATTTATATATCTATTTAAAAGGAAGTACTGTTAAGACAATACTGAAAGCTTTAGAAAATCTTATTTTTAGGATTAAGGAAAGAAAAATTAAGTCACTTTAGGGTTCAGACAATAATTTAGCAGGAGAGGGCAGAATGTTTGTTTCAAATGACTAATCAAAGCCTTCCTGAGTAATAGTGCATGGATCAACACTGAAAAGCAATTGTATTATATGTGCTATTATTTATTTCTATAAATCTAAGCTATGATAAGCAGATCACTCTTAGTCTATTCCACTTAGAGCAGGAAGACCATTCTCTCAAACCAACTTTAACATCTATAAAAAATACTTGTAATATGAACTCCATGATCTAATGTATTTGATACTTCGCAATTGGATGGGTTAAATCCCCACATGATCAGTTACCACAGGCTCTACTAATGAGCAGTAACTTGCTAAAGTGTGGTAACTCATTTGCTTTCAGCATATGCTTACATGCTAAGAAAATATTCAGAATTACCCTGAGCCTTTTCTAGGTAAGTCTTCCAGACTGCCATCCATCTGCTGCTCCCTAAAATACGAACTCAGTGAGATATGTGATTAAATGGATATCCGCTGCCACCATTTCATTTGAAATTTTGGTGAAAACAATAGAAGACAGCTTTATACTTCCGTAACACTCCAGATGGTGATAATTCTTTTCTAAACATTCTAGGACTGCAGGTAGAAGTATGTTGACAAAACATGTCACTGAAAACACTACTTGCCTTTCAAAGTTAAAGCAAGTATTTCTACCTGCTCTTGATATCTATTCCTGCCATAGACTCTTTGTTGGGTGTCAGGCATTCTCGCCTATCTAGTGGAGACAGATCAGTACTTTCTTCCTACTGTCATTGACACATGAACAAAAGATGCTCAGTGAAATCTAAGAGAGTATTTTATTCAAATATGATCAACATGGCCTGCAATTTCCTCTGCCAGAAGCAACTGGACAGTAGGTCACATATTCTACTCCAGGTAGTCACCTAAGACAGTTTTGGTCTTATACACCATGACAATGCCCTGACCTATACTGGGCAATCACTTGTAGAATATTGATCTCGCGAGTTATTCAAGATTTGATGGACCCTATGAATAAAGCAACATGAATGCAGCGTAGCACGTAAGAAGAGGTCCAACTCTATTGAAAAATCAATTGTGAGTTTCATGAGAGGATGGATCATGAAAAGTACCTCACCTAATACTTCAAAGGAAGTTTAGTGATAACTTGTTCCAGGTTCTGCAGATCCTTCAGGAGGTTTTGATTAAGCTCTAACTCCCACTTCTGTTAATGCAGATCCACATTCTCAGTTTGCCTGGGCCTATTTGAAGAGAGCAGCAATATTGTTTTTCATTTGAGTTACTCTAACAGTTTTTTAATAATTTAAAAGAAGCAACATGCAATTGATGAAGGTCAGATATACTCAATGTTTCTAAAAATGGTCCTTCTGTTAATTGATTAATAGTGGCTTAAGTTTCTTACCAACTTTTTCATTTTATCATTTACACTTAACTATACTGCTTCTTTCCTATTATATGAGGGTATATATTTTTCAAATCTTGGTTACTTTGGAACTCTACAAAATAGTCTGCTCTGCTCTCTCAACTTCCAATCTGTTGGTGAAGCCTCTTCATGCCCAGTAATTGAACATAGTCTTCCAGTTCACAGGCTCTTCTCTTCTCCCTGGCTCTGGTATGGCAAATTCCTCTAAATGTGAGTGCTACTAACCCTCCTTTACTTACATAAATATTACGAGGTATCTGCTCCGCAGATGACAGCCATTCTTCTTAAAGGCTACAACATCCATGTACATTGGACATGTACAGTCTACAACTCTGCCAAAGCTGGCAGGCTTAACAGGAAAGGGTCCAAATTTTCTCGTGTCAAACCTAGAACACACAACATCCATTTGTCCAGTGTTTCCAAATATCTACAGTCTGGGCTGCCAGACTTCCCTAAATGCAGTAGATCATTGCCAAACTGGTGGACTACTCAAATTGGTGATTTAGTCTCTAAAAGCCAGAGCTTACTACTCATATCAGCGGAGCTGGCAAGGCTGCGTGCAGCACGTATTTCAGTGTTGACAGTCCTCAAACATTTTACTGACAGTTCTGTTAGTGGTTATTTTACTGAGATTTATATTTTTACAGAACTGATATGCTGCTCTGCTGGCACAGAAGATGTGTGTGTATGTGAGCTCTAGGCCTCTTGAGGAAAGGAAAGAAGACCTTTCAGCTAGGGAGTGGTACTGGCCATTGCTCAGCAAAAACCAATCCCGGTGGGATAGTGCTTGTCAGAAAGGGGCATTAATAATGCAGAGGAATTGACACTGGTGACTTTTCACTGGCACTGAAGTTGAGTCTTTCACAAAAAAATACGTGTTCACTGCAAGGTGTCAGTTGAGTTTTTCTCAGACCCTTAGCAGAATTTTCAAGTTGAAAGATGAGAAACCTCTCCCAAATAGCCAGGGATCTGGAGTATTTGGCTGAAGAGAGGAGGGCTAGAAACTATACCTCCAGTCTGAATTTGGCAGAAGAGTTGTCAGCCATCATTTGACGGATGCTTACCTTTAGTTTTTCCTAAAAGTTACTATTTCAACCATCTTCATCTCATTCTGATGTGAGATAGATAGAAAATGTTCAACTGCAAAATGGACTGTGAAGATCTACCAAACAAGAAAAACTGCTTCTGAAGATCAAGACTTTTTCTGAAATAGTTAGCTACATGGCCTTGGACAAGTTACTTCATTTCTCTCCTGCTGTTAAAACAGAGCTAATTCAATGGCTCACCTTATATTGTTATCATGAGAATCAACTAATGCCTCCAGTGTGCTTAGCAAACTTGGAGTGCTCTAGCATGTCTTGAGATCCGGATCAAGTTTCCTGTGAGAGGAATGATGTGTGCTCATGGACTTTGCAGTCTGCAGGGGACAATATATTTGACCAAAGGATTAAACTGAGCTATAAAATATAATTTTGCATACAGCAAAATGCAGTATGATTT
Organism: Buceros rhinoceros silvestris; assembly: GCF_000710305.1. Taxonomy (NCBI): domain Eukaryota; kingdom Metazoa; phylum Chordata; class Aves; order Bucerotiformes; family Bucerotidae; genus Buceros; species Buceros rhinoceros. Next base: position 2,280 of record NW_010410199.1, on the reverse strand, counting down.
TTAGAGGCAACATCAGAAGTAAGTAGTAAACCAAACCTATCTATTCCTGTCAGTTCTGCTACACTTCTTCCAAACCCACTTTTTAAAGTAATTTTACTCAGAGACTAAGGAGTGTGCAGTCATTCGTAAGCTTTTACAGGCGTTCTGATACAAAAATTCAGCTGAATTAGGGATTTAATGTGTCAAGGTTTACAATAGGACAGTGAGGATATGCTTCTGTTATTGATTTAAATCCGTATCGCATTCAATGGTGTATATATTACGCACATACAGAAGTAAATTGATTACTCCTTACTGAGCTCTAATTATCCACGAGGTTTGGCAGTTGAAGAAGCTCAAAAGCAATGTTTCCATGGCAAACTAATGGAGGTAGCTGTTGTTTTAAAACAGAGTGAAAAGTCATAAACCCACACTATAGACAATTAAGAGAACAGATTTCACCTTTTACAACACAGTGTTACTTTGTTAAAATGCTTCTCTAAATTTAGGAGAAGTGACATTAAATTTTAGCTCCATTTTTAGAGAAAAAAACGTTTTATCTTCCTAATTCTATGCATGTGACTAATACAGATGGCTTAATTGGGTCTACTCACATACTTAAAATTAAATGTGCACTTAAGTGTTGGTATTATAAGCTTCTTGATGACTCTATGGTGGAGTCATGTCCCATTCATTTTACCCCATTTTGTAAATTATTTTTAAACTAAATATTGTATATTATGTTGAATTTGAAAAATAATTCTTAGAAGATTGTTATTAGTTTGTTGTCATTACTGCTTAGACAGTTGCAGAGCACCTTTTAGAGCTACTATTAACATGAACTGTGGGAGACTGATTTTCTTGTATAAAATTAGCTCACCCTGCTAATAAGAGGGGGTTTATTTAGAACTATATCTCTGTGAAAGTAGCCATTTACCTCTTGACACCTACCTCCTCACAAATGGAATATAGTCTTTCCAATGAATGACACAAGCTGTACACGCATATATCAAAACATTTTTTGAAGTACTTAAAATAATCTATTTACATTTTTTCATTATTATTCTCTGCCATCCCTTAAATGTTTATATACCTTGACACATGTCATATTCCCTCGATTCCTATCATAATTATGGTCGTTTTCTCCATATCAATAAAGATGATCTACTGATACCGAGCATATTCCTGCAGCTGGTCATGCAACCAGTCCTAGGAACGCAAAATTAGTCTATACACAGGCAAAAAGAAATAGGCGTAGAAATTATCAATACTTTTTCAATTCTAACACTGGAGCAATAGCCTGCTGTGCCCAGTTACAAAAGGAAAGGAACCGTTTATTTCCTGAAATAAAACACATGGGGAAATGTGATGGGTAACTGTGCATCATTACACAAAGACAACATTTTCTAATGTTAGCAGAATGAGTATTATACTAAACCATTAAAAGATGTTATTCAAAATACAATAGAGTAAGGCACATGCCAATGTCCTTCGAAAGCAAAGGAAATGTGCTGACTCCAGCAGAAATTGCTTTAGGACCTAAAACGTGTTTTGCTATCAAAAAGACAGACAGTGCAAAAGCACTTTCCACTATTTAGCATTGGTATGCAGTTCTTAAAATAAAATAGTGCTACTGTATATTTGAAACCGAATTTTATCTAAGACTTACAGTGAAGAATTTCATCCACCTGAGAAGATTGTACATGCATGTTCCTGAAATACAGCTAAGGAAGTCTAAATTTCTCCTTGAAAAGAAAATATCATCAATGGATGGTGATTTCATTGCTCAAAGCATGCTTTAGGGGGAATAAAATTTATCATATATATTCTGTCAGTTGATACATATTCCATGAACAGGCTTGTAAAATCAGAGCCTTTTTGTAAATGAGACTGGAAGAAACTCATGTATGACAGCATGTATGTATACATGTATGTGGACATTCTGTTGTGAACTTGACTGTATCATAATCATATTTGCACAATAACTTTATTTTAATATTGTATATGGAATGCTCATCAGGACCTTTCCGTCTGCCACTTAGTAATTTAATCATGGAATATGGTAAAATAGAAATAAAAACATAAGTAGAATGTGAAAGCTGTTTGCCATAGGAGCTTCCCAAGGTGCATATTTTTCCCTTAAAAATTCACAGAACAGAGAATACATAAAAGATAACACTGAAAGTATTTCTACAGCCCCAGCTAGTATCTAATTACTATTTACGTTATGTGAAGAGATATGGACTGAAATAATGTTAACTAACTGATATCCATCTGTTAAGGGTCGAGGGACCGATATAC
>NW_010410198.1:18134-18986 GCF_000710305.1 Buceros rhinoceros silvestris | reverse complement strand
AATAGACAATTAAATATAATTAAATATAACAACAGAGATTACTGTGTTGGAATGGAAAGGCAGTATTTGTGAGGATAAAGAGGACTAGTGCCACCTTTACCTGGAAGATACAAACCTAGTAACAGGCTGTGCAACTGTATTCTACTCAGGTTTGAATGGAGTGTCCACCTCTAGTCATATATTTTTTCTTGTTTTGCCCCCATGTACGGTATTTTTCAACTGCCTGTGAAGACCCTAACTCTCAATGACATTAGATATTAAAAAGAATCCTCAAATTTTCTATTCAGAAAAGTGTCAAAAAGGGAAGCCATTTTTTCTCATCCACCTTCTTTGATGTAATTATTTAGTCCTGAGAGCATTTTAAATAAAAAAGAAAATTTGGTTCTGTCTGCTATTTAATTAATCACAAAGTTTTACAGTAGAATAAATTTGGAATATTCTTCATCCCTTCTGTTAGAACTGCTCCCAGAAAGGAAAACCAAATTCTTAGCAAGAAATGCAGACAAACAGAAGGTATGAGGGAGGGAGTATCACTGTCACCAGTTGGCTGAGGCTTGCCCAATCACAAGATAAATTCTCTCTCCAGTCAGCCCCTTCCCCATTCCAGGATTAAGGGTTAAGGAGAGAGAGAAAAGGAAAAGAAAAAGTTGGCAAGGCCTCCGCTAAGTTTAGGAAACTAAGCCAGTTTTAACAATAGAAAGATATTATTTACAGAAAACAAACAAAAGATTAACAGATTTATCTAATATCAGGTGTCTGGTGAGGCAAGGGTTAAACCACAGATAAAGGGAACAAAAGCGATAAAGAAAAAACCCTTCCAGCCTGTTAATGGCGGTAGCACATGGTGCAGCC
>NW_010410198.1:15313-18089 GCF_000710305.1 Buceros rhinoceros silvestris | reverse complement strand
AAAAAAAAAAACCCCTCCCAGCCTGTTAATGGCGGTAGCACAGGGTGCAGCCACAGGGGCGGAAGCAGCAGCTGGCAAAATGGCAGCAAGGAGAGGTGCAGTGTGCCCCAGGGTGAAGCAGTTGTCCAGCGGCAAGTGGGGCAGCTCTGGGGCAAAAGCAGCAGTCCAAGTGGCAGATAGCAGTGGCAAGCGGCTGGCTGCGAGGACCCGAGGGGTGGCAGTGCTGATCAGCAGTGTCCCAGTGTGGGAGAGAAAGGGTGGCCACAGCCGGTTGGAGTGGTAGGGCGGAAAAGGCACATTGTTTCTTCCCACACACTGTTCTTAAACACTGTCCCGCCAAAAAAAGCTCCATAGCCAGGGAGATGTGCTGACGTGCAGGGGAGGAATACTCTAATTGTTTGATGCGTCCATCACAAACAAACCAGCCCTGTTTGGCTTAAACCAGGACAATGACTTCAAGACGACAAATTACCCCAAGAAAAAAGGTTAACCCATATTCTTCTTTTGGTTTTCTAGATATTTACAATCCAAAAGCAACATAAATGTTTTCTCTGTACAAATTATTTGGTTGAAAAGATAGAATTTTTTTTTAGTAGAACATGCTGAAACGAAGAAATGCATTTCATAAACTTTTAGGCATTGAAATCTCGATTAATTCTGGAAAAGAGAATGACAGAAAAAAGTAACTTCCAGTACTGTTTATCAAGGTAACTTCCACCAGAAATGTGACAAGTCAACAAACTTGTCTGAACCGAGCAAAGTGGAGACTACAATCCCATATGAATCTCTAAACACACATCTATTGCCCATCTTTAGTTTATTCACTCTAGATGAACTATTATGTAAGGACATGGGGGTATTTTTTGTTTTTCATGGAACTACTTATTTTCCAGGAAACTTTTTATTTTAATAAATCAACATTTTCTATCTAATATTGCATGGATAAATTGATGAGTCATTCTTTTAAAGATGTATTATCTATAAGACATATGAGTGACAAGGATAATTTTTTCCCCAATTTTGGTAAAAACTTTGTCTTAAAAAAAAAAAAAATATTTAAAAATTCCTCATAATAGCATTTCCCCTTTTCTCCAAATGTTCATAAATTATATCATTCTTGTCAACATTATTGTGACACTTGCTTCCCAGTGGTGTCTTCTGTAACTCAGTGTAAGTTGTCTCCTTTCTCATTAAGTACCTTAAAAAGTACCAGAACCCACTTCAGAGAGAAACCACTTTCAGGTTCTCTCCTGGAATCTCTGGAAGTGCAAAAACCATGACTGCTCATTTCACTTTCTGCAATGCCCATCAAATTCACCATCTTTATGAAGCACTGGCTCAGTTTCAAAAATGATACATTTACTTAAAAACCAGATTGTTTCATATTGCTGAAAACTGAGTTATTATAGGTATGAATACAGCATTTAACTTGCACTTTGAAAGTGCAGTAATAAGGCATTTGATCATGAGAGGAACTTCAGTCTTTCAGTCACAAAAATTAAAATTGAAGCTTTTGGCTCTAAGATCCCTAGCTTTTCTCTTTCATGCTTTGTCTTCTCCACCCACCTTTTTTTTTTTTCTGTAATGATTCATTTGTTTTGAAGAAGGCTTTCAAATACTTAATTAGCTTCTGTGAAATGACATACTTATCATCAAACATTAAAAGCTACCCACTGAAATCCCCTGTTAAAATGATAACTTAAAAAGGAGTTTAAAGCAGCCTACTAATTTGCTGAAAACCTAAACACATATCTAAGCTGCAAAGAGGCTTATACTGTAAGTATGTTAATTAAACAAAACAGAAAATGATCTAATTACCAGTATTACTCACCCTAACTTTTTAATGGTGTCTGTTCAGGAACTGCAGACATCCGTTGTGGTGTTCCTAAACCACTTCTTCCATTGGCTCCACCTCATAAACCTTTACAGGATAATTATATGTAGCCAATATTCAAATTTCCTTTAGATTTGTGATCTATATCAGATTTATCTGTGCAATTTTCTCTCATCACGAAATTAGCAAGGTCATAATTTTGAATTAATTTACTGATGGAACAACAAGCATAAGAAAAGTATAATCACATGCACTCTCAGTCAGTACCCTTCAGTGAGACCTATATTATCCATTAGCATCAACTGAGTATCTCAGTCCCTAATATACTTGAACTTGCAATAGTTTGTAAAAGTAGAGGGATCAGTGTTCTAGAAATAACAACTCTGAACTGTGTTCAAAGCACTTGAGATAATTTTTTCACTTTTCTTAAGAAGAGGCAGAAGTCAAGGACTTCAGTTCTAAGCATGCCTTAGGCTGGGAAACAAAACAGTAATAAGGAATAAGACAGAACATATATTCAGGTTTTCCAACACTTATTAACTCTTTGTCAAAAGGCATCAGAGAAAGGAAAAATAGTCCTAAGACAATTTTTTTCTCTTAAACTATTTTTTTTCACATTCGTTCTAAAATGTGTGCCTAAAAAGAAGTTTAAATTTATACTTTTTATTCATCATCATAATCAGACAGCATGAAGATAAAATATGACTACAGAACCACTTATTTGTTTAAGTTTATGACCGTCAACTCAAAAATATTAGTGTGTGATTTTATGTATGTAAGGAGAGTGACAGGCATTACAGAACAAGGCATATTTCCCTGGAGGAAGAAAATTAGTTCCTCTATTGCTTCTGTGGATGAAGAAAAATATTTTGGCTTATTCTGGTTATTCTGATTCCAAACAGGAGAGGAATGGTACAGAGATCCCTCAGAGTCCCTGCTGAA
>NW_010410198.1:6888-15222 GCF_000710305.1 Buceros rhinoceros silvestris | reverse complement strand
AACAGCACAGTACCAAGTCATCTTACCAGCTTAGATCCAAATATAAAACTGCCCATATGCATAGCATCCAACTTCTAATAATAATAATCTAATGCACAGTGGGTGCATTCAGGTTTGGGTTGTTCCTGCCTTCCCAATTCCTTCTCCCTCAGCTTTGATAACAGCAGCCCTCTTGCTGTCAGCAACAAAGCTGAGTGAAGAGTGGATGACACTCTTACTTTGTTCATGTGGCCTTTTACTACAGTGCTGAGGATTTTTTTACAACTGAGAACCCTATCTCATAGGAAAAATTGCTATTGGTCAGTCAATATTTCTATTTTTTTAATATCTTCTTAAATGCTGCTGCTTGGCACATGCACATTTCTGTTTGAGAAACAGCTTAATCAGCAGCTTTGATACCAACATGGGAGAGGAAGAAGGTGTAAAAAGTCTCCTTTGAATATAACTTTGGTTAGTTATGCCTGAGCAGATGGGATCTTCACCTTTTTATTGCGAACTTTCAAAAACTTTTTAGCAGCGTTTCTAAAAATTTCTGTGCTCATAGTACTGCCAAAATTAGTTTGGTTGCTTGCAACAAGGCAATTCACAGCTTTCTATAAATAATTGCTTAGTAAATCCCCAAGGGAGGGGGTGGGGGGATGGGGAAGGGCAAACAAAAAGCACCTTCCTCCTTCTGCCTTCACCAGGGAAACAAAGCCATTCCAGCACGCTCAAATCCAAAACAAAGTAAAAAGCAGCCCTTATCCTCCCCAAAAAAGCTCTTTAAAAGTCTGTTTTTATCAAATCTCTTAAGGACAATTTAGAAGAGGAAGCTGACCTGCTAAAGAGACATCAGAATCTGCTTTTCAGACTGTCCATGCTATAAAACAGTATCCATTATTCTGCAGCTGAGTTTCAGCTTAATTTATGCCTGTCATGGTAAAAGCTTCCTGATGTCAGGTCTGGCTGTGCGTAGGGCTGTGCAGGGGGATCAAGCTGTGGTACTGTTTAGGATCTCTGCCAAACTAGTGACATTTCTCAAGAACATAAGCAGAATTTTAAGAAGTTGTCTTTGTCCCTCTTAAACAGTAGGACTAAAGGAGACCCAAGGAACAGAAGAACAAAAGAGAAAGAAGACTTAACCTGATAGGGGTACGAAGATGGTAGAGAAGAAAATAACAAAGCTATTCTAGGAGGAAACAATGTTGCCTTTAAGAATAAACTAGCGAAAATAAAAGTTTGTCCTTTTTAATTGACTCAATATCCTATTCTAAAGTGTAAGGTAATTAGAATATTTTTGAAGGCAAGTATTTAAATATTGTGCAGCACTATTACATCTGATGAAAAGAGCAAGACAAGAATTTGGTCTATCTACAGCATGGAGGCAAGTTGTAGTGACACCAGGGAAAGCAGGAGCAAGGATGACATTGTGATAAAGAAATTAAAACTGACCTGTTATTTACCTTTTAAATATTCATTGCATAATTTAAATTTCTGAATTTGTCTTTTTCAATTAAAGAGCTCAAATAAACATGTGTTTGGTCTGAAATGAACATTAATTAATTCCTTTGCATTTTGGAGGTTGAAGTTAATATAACTAAGTAATTTACTACCTAAGAAAGGACAGGACCTTCATGCTCCGAGGATTGAACTAATCTTTGACCAGGAAAAAAAAAAAAAAAAGAAAATACATACCTACAAGGGGTTATTCCAAATGTGCTGACTTCAGCAGTTTCTACAGGTTTCCTTCCTTCTAGTCAACCTCTCTGGTTTCCTGTATCAAAAGTCAAAACTGATAATTAGCTTATCTATCCTCACATTTTGCACAGTGCAGAACAGCACCATTATGCTTCAATCCTGCATGAAATGTAAGCAATAAAACATTTCAATTCATAGAAGTCTAAACTGTGTGTGATTGGCAGAAAAAGAAAGAAATAAAGGTTAACAATTTATCTTTCCATTTGATAGGAATTAGAAATGATGAAAAGGATTATTAATTCCATTCCAGAATGAAGAGATTACTCCTCTTTCCAGGTTTGATGGGAAATTATAGAAGGTAATTAGAAGATTAAGGATTGTCAAGATATTTAATCTCAAAACTTTCAAAATACGATTAAAAAATCGAGTATCTGAGTTTTGACCATTCAGCTTTGGTTCCCAAAGTTTTTGGAACATATTTAGTATTGCTGCTAGAACAATGTATTTTAGAGACAGTTTTGAAAACTGATTCCTTTTTAGCCAGAGTTTGCATCCTCTAAGAGAGGAGTTCAGAGAGCAGTCCAGATACTAAGAGCACTACTTTGGGAGCTAAGGCTTTTAGGGTCCTTACAAGGAAGCTGAAAGCCTGTGCCAGATGTGTCTCTGGATCATCAGAAGACCTAGGCTCCTGTCTCCAAAACAGCTCCAAAACAGCTCAGCCTCTGTTTCTCAAGCTGCAGTTTTCTAGATTGAGCTTCACCTAACATTTTATGTCACACACAACATTCAGAATCTCTGTCACAAAGTATAGACCTGAGCCTGAGAAGTCAGGACTTCTACTTTCATAGCTTGAAAGATTTGTCCTGTACTAGAAAGAAGACTTTGACGTTATTCATTGTTACATCATAACATGTATTTATTTATCATCTGCACATCTTTTTAAATGGTGTTTTTCTGAGCTGAAGATGAGACAAGTATATTCTGCTTAGAAACTACTTATCTGTACTAAGATCTATACTATTTGTCTGTCCTGGGCAGATACTGGGTTCAGTCTCCCACATCAAATCATAGAAGAGTTTATGTTGGAAAAGACCTTTAAGATTATCAAATTCAACATTAACCTAGCGCTGCCAAGTCCACCACTAAACCATGTCCCTCAGCACCACATCAAACCATCTTTATGATAACTCCAGGGATGGTGACTCCACCACTTCCTTGGGCAGCCTTAACAATCCTTCTGTAAAGAAATTTTTCCTAATATCCAATCTAAACCTCCCTTGGTGCAACTTGAGGCCATTTCCTCTTGTCTTCGCACTTGTTACTTGGGAGGACAGACTGACATCAACCTCTCTACAACCTCCTTTCAGGTAGTTGTAGAGAGTGATAAGGCCTCTTCTCAGCCTCCTTTTCTCCAGGCTAGACACCATTTATTCCCTAGGCCAATTCTCATACAACTTGTGCTCGAGAACTTTCACCAGCTCCGTTGCCTTTCTTTGGACACATTCCAGCATGTCAATGTCCTTGTTGAAGTGAAGGGCCCAAAACTGGGCACAGTATTCAAGATGTGGCCTCACCACTGCTGAGTAGAGGGGGACAATCATTTCCCTCCTCCTGCTGGACACACTATTTTTGATACAAGTCAGGATGCTGTTGGCCTTCTTGGCCCCCTGGGCAAACTGCTGACTCATATTCAGCTGTCAACCAACACCCCCAGGTCCTTTTCTACTGTGCAGCTTTCCAGCCACTCTTCCCCAAGCTTGTAGCATTGCAAGGGGTTGTTGTGGCCCTAGAGCAGGACCCATCACTTGGCCCTGTTGTTAAATAATTACTTTCAGCCCATTGATCCAGCTTGTTCAGATCCCTCTGTAAAGCCTCCCGACCTTCAAGCAGAACAACAGCCCTGCCCAGATTGATGTGGTCTTCAAACTTAACTGAGGGTGCTTGATACTCTCAGCCAGACTATTGATGAAAATATTAAACAGAACTGACCCCAATATTGAGTCCTGGGGAACGCTGCTTGTGACCAGTTGTGCCAACAAGATTTAACTCCATTCACCACCACTGTCTGGGCCTGGACATCCAGCCAGTTTTTTACCCACTAAAGGGGACACCCATCCAAGCCATGAGCAACCAGACCCTCCAGGACGATGCTGTGGGAAATAGTGTCAAAAGCTTTACTAAGGTCCAGGTAGACCATATTCACAGCCTTTCCCTTGTCCACTAAGCAGGTCACCTTGTCATAGAAGGACATCAAGTTAGTCAAGTAAGTCCTCCCTCTCATAATCCAATGTTGTCTGGGCCTGATCACCTGGTTGTTCTGTATATGCCACGTGATTGCACTCAAGATGATCTGCTCATAACCTTCCCCAGCAGCGAGAGCAGACTGACAGGCCTGTAGTTCCCTGGGTCCTCCTTCCAGCCCTTCTTGTAGATGGATGTCACATTGCCTGACCTCCATTCAATTGGTACCTCCCCTGTTAGCCAGGACTGTTGATAAATGATCTGAGACAGACCCCTCAGTACCCTTGGGTGGGTCCCATCTGGACCCATAGATACGTGAGTGTCTAAGTGGGGGAGCAGTTCACTAAACATTTCTCCTTGGGTTACATTCTGCTTCCTGTCCCTGTCTTCCAACTCCTGGGGTCTGGCTACCTGGAGAACAACTGGTCTTAGTATTAAAGACTGGGGCAAAGAAAAAAGTTCCGTACCTCAGCCTTTTCCTCATCCTCGGTCACTATGTTTCCCCCTTCATGTAACAGAGGATGGAGATGCTCCTTAGCCCTCCTTTTATTGCTGATGTATTTATAGAAACAGTTTTTATTGTCTTTTATGACAGTGACCAGATGAAGTTCTAGCTGGGCTTTAGCTTTCTAATTTTCTCCCTTCATAGCCAAACAAAATCCTTGTAGTCTTCCTGAGTGGCCTGTCCCTTCTTTCTTAGGCCACAAATCCTCTTCTACCTGGGTTCCTGCCAAAGGTCTCAGTTTAGCCGGGCTGGTCTTCTACCCTGCCCGCTCATCCAGGCACACCGGGATGGCTTGTTCTTACACTTTTCCCTATTAAAGAATGTCCAGCCTTCCTGAAATCCTTTGTTCTTCAGGACTGCCTCCCCAGGGACTCTGTCAACCAGACTCCTAATAAGGTCAAAGTCTACCCTCTACAAGTCCAAGGTGTCAGTTCAACTGACCCCCCTCTTTACTTCCCCAAGAACTGAAAATTCTACTGTCTTGTGATCACTGTGGCCAGGGTGGTCTCCAACCTTCACATCACCCACAAGTCCTTCTCTGTTTGCTAAAAAAAGGTCCAGTGTAGTTGGCTCCCTTACCAGCTGTGTCAGGAATTTCTCATCCATACAATCTAGGAACCTTTTGGACTATTTCCTCTCTGCTGTATTTTATTTCGATCAGACATCTGCTAAGTTGAAGTCCCCCACAAGAACAAGTGGTAGTTAGTGATTTTGAGACTTTCCCGGCTGCTTATAGACTATTTTGTCTACATCGTCATCCTGGCTGGGTGGTCTATAACAGAATCCCACCATGATATCTGCCTTGTTCTCCTTCCCCCTGATTCTCAGCCATAAACACTCAACCCTATTGTCACCATCATTAAACTCTAGACAATCAAAACACTTCCTAACATACAAGGCTAATCCGCCACCTCTCCTTCCTTGCCTATCCCTTCTACAGCAGTCCAATGCAGCACTCCACTTGTGCGAGTCATCCCACCAGGTTTCTGTCATGGCAACTATGTCAAAGTTTTCCTGCTGCAGAATGGCTTCCATCTCCTACTGTCTGTTGCCCACGCTGCATGCATTGCAGTAGATTGGAGTAGCAGCTCAGCTCTTCAGCTGGGCGACTGATTCTGCCACTTTTTTGGATGGAGAAGCCCTAATTCCTATGTGATCATTCTCAGGTACTTCTGTAGTTTCTAACACATCAATAACCCTTGTTTTTTTGCTGCTACATGGATCTCCCTCTCCTGCCTCCACCAAGACAGCAGACTGAAGGACCTTGCTAGCACATCGTCCCTCAAATATTGGCTGTGTTGTTCCCAGGCTTTTTTCCAGGGAGGCTGGTTTTATCCCTTTCCCCCTTCAGATCTTAGAAGAAGATCTTAAAGCTCTTGCTAAGTGTGAAGTCCAAATCCTACCCAGAAGGAAACACTCGGCACATGGCTCACCCTCACTGAGCTGGGATTGCTACAGTCATTCATGCTGAGCCTCAACCACAGGGGCAGCTTGGGCACACAAGTAGGTGTACAGTTGTTCAGAGTATGGATCTTGTCCTTCCTGCAGAAAGACAAGCTCTGTATGATAACAAAAGAGGGATCTTTTTGCAATAAGAAAGCTCACAGAAAACAAGTACACAAAGCAAAATAATAATAAAAAACTTCTCTGTCTTTTGGTAGGAAAAGAACTGTTAAACCTATTAATGGTATCAGGATACTGGGATGTTGTAATTTTATGATATTTTCAGAGATCTGATAATTGTGTCATATTTAACAGCATTACAGAATATGTAATATGCCAGTACATATATTTCTAATGTTTGAGATAAAAATCTGCTATAGGAAAATGTTCTATAAATTAAAGATACTGGAAAGCACAGATTGGTAAGAGCAAAAAATATGCTTAAAAAAATGGAAATCCTATTTCAGGCAATTGAGAGCCCAGCTCTTAATTGTTTTGGGTTTTAGTGACAGTTTATATGTTATGAGTCCTACAAGGTTAGTCATCCAATCTCTTTCATAATCCCTCAGAGGATGTAATTACAAGTAAAATAATGAAGACGTGAAACAATTGTACTTATGATCTATGGAATAAATGCAACTCTCAAAAATAGTATGTAAGAGTTATTTCTGTTGTTATCTACTTTTTCATTGTGTGGTTTTGGTGACGTCTTTTAACAGATCTCAGGTTATGAAACACTACTGATTATGAAACATCTTTTATGTGAGATTCTTCGAGACAAGACAAGACCAGGGCTAAAATTTAATATCAGTCATATTCTCACGTATAATATTTAATCCAGTAGATTGTAAATGAAAAAAATAATTCACAAGCCTGTTCAATATTGAGAAGGAATTAAAGGCTTTGTAAGCAGATAATGTAAGAAATTTTCACTGAGTCCTATAAAAAAAAGAAAATTTTAAAATTTTATAGAGCTGCATTAAAAATGAGAATTTAATCTATATTCATATAATAATGTCAGATTATTAAAGGCCTTTCTAATCTTTTTGTATAATATGTTTCTTTCCTGAGCACTTTTTCTAGTGTGACACATAAAAACTTCCACTCCTTTAAAGGACAACAATATTCCCCTTTCAAATAATTGCAGAATATAAACAACTGAAATGTATAATTCTTACAAAATGGTAGACTTTGGTAAACTTCCTGTCACTATAACTTGATGATGATTTGAGGCTACAGAAGCAGTTCTGCAAAAAAGGGTTGTTTCTTTTGAGAGCTCTGTAGGGAATTCTTTGTTCTTTGTCTTCTCGCTCAAAGAAAATAGATGAAACAAGATGAAAGTATTTGAAAGCACATCCGTTGAAATTAAGAGGTGAGAACAGAATGTTGCTATTTGCTTCTCTAAGAACAATTTACAATATTCTCTTTCCACAGCTTCACTAGACATATAGGACAATCTTTTTGGGTGCTCTGGATGGATTTTTGCTGCGTGGGTTTTACTAGTTGTTAACATCCCTTCATTGGTTCAACATATTCATGGATGATATCATCACATCTTAAGTTCATGAATTTCAATAGTTCTCATAAATATTCAATGCAGTGACAGCAGTCTATTCTGCTGTGGATCAAAGACTCAAACTATTCTCCAAGTTCAGATCTAATTCTTAAGTTGTTTGCCTTTTCTCCCTTCATAAAAGAATCACAACAGAAGTGTTTTTCAGTTAGATGCCACTTCTTATTTTGAACACATACCTGAATGTTTAGTTTTCACTTAAAAATCATTAGTCTCAGGCAATTCTTAAAGCCACCACCTCTTCTTTTTTTTTTTTTAACAAAGAAACTTTTACTAGCACAGAACCCAAATAATGCATGAAGCCTAGTTTTTATTAGTTTTGTTTGTTGCTGTTGTCCATCCACATTGTGAAAATTTTTCTCTGGACTCCTGCTAATCAGGGGAAATGGGAAAAAAACACATGGGCAAATTCTTCCCAGAAGTTTTTTCCTTTTTTGACCGGTGTTTGTGCATTGACACTGATATATTTATTTGTATTAAATTTTAAAAAAAAAAATAAAAGGATTTTAGAGCAGAGTTTGACAAATAAACATTTTGGAGAGAAAGAAAAAAAAAGCTTTGCCTTTAGACAATTTTCAGCATTAAGGTGTCATATGGCCAGATAACCCCACCAGTGGATCATACCTTTTAAGAAGAATTAAGCTAATTAATCAAGAACAATAAGAAACAAAGAAACAAATAAATGGTCTCAATTTGCAATTTGTCATTTAATTTTAAAAGTGACATTGAAAAAAAAGCAGTTTTCTGATGAACTCAAAATGAGAAATGAGTGCTTGACTATTTCAGTCCCATTGCAAATCAAAAATAAGTTAAAGACAAGATAAAAACATTTTATTTTACTTATTTGAGATGCAGGTTCCAAACACCCATATTAATTAAAAAAAATACAGTTAAC
>NW_010410198.1:0-6795 GCF_000710305.1 Buceros rhinoceros silvestris | reverse complement strand
ACACAATTACTAACACTGTAAACTAGTCACATATTTTCTTGTCATAAAAGCTCTTTCTATTCTTGCTTTTGAAAAAATGCACTATTAGTATGCTTCCCATAAAACCTCAAGTTTGATAAGAATTTGAAAAATAATGTACTATGTATTTTAGCTCTTATTTCAAGCAAAATCCTGCCATTGTACTTAAAAAAAATTAGACAATTAAGACTTCAAACATGTTTCTTCAGATTGTCTTTCTTAAAGTTCAGAAATATATCTAACAAAATTATGGATTTACTTTTTCATAAAATGTAAGGCATACATTTTTGTAAACTGAGGTGAACTTCAAAATTTAAATTTACTAAAAAAAAAACCCACTGCACAGTCTAAGTCTGATATTGGATTTTATCTAGCAGAACAGTGCCAAAAGAAGCTATGTGTTGTATACCTGTATCATCTTCACGTCATTGCACTTTATACTTCATAAAGAGTGGATAACATACAAAATCAGACATAAATCCTATGAGCTTTGTACATTAGTTTTCTTGTTTTTTGTTTTATTCTCTTTGCAAAAAGTAAAAGGATTAACATAGAATTAGGGCAAAAAGAGGAATAAAATGAAAACTGAAAACTGAAAGAAGACTTAATTAAACTGGAAATAGAAAGGACACTGTTGAGAAACATGTTAGAAAAGGCAGAAGTGACAGATTTCACAGCCATGAGGTTCTTTTGCAAATGTGATAAAACCACAGATCTTTCAGTGCTGATACAGACCCACAAAAATTAACGGGTTTTTCTCAATTTAAAAAAAAACATGTTCTCTAGTTTAATTTTAGGAGTAATCATACCTAATTGTAACTTAGACCTTCAAAAAGGAAAACTTCAAGGAAACTGTGAATAATTGAAGATCAAATACATCTGTATTTTGTTATTGTCACAGACTGTACTGGAAGGCCAAAGTTGTTTTTATGTACGGTGGCTAGAATCCAGTCATTCTGATTAAGATGAACCTCAATTTTAAATGCTTGACCTCAGAAGAGAAAAATGGTGGTATTTACTTGGGAAGTAAAAATACTTCCCTTAATTCTTTCTCAAAGGAATGGAGAGAGATTCAGTTAGAGTGGTTTATGTTCTTTTCTCTCTGTATTTTCCAAAAAGAAACTGGTAAAAGTAGTAACATTTAGTAGCTTTCTTCTTTCTTATTCACTATATACAGGTCAGAATATCCACTTTATATAATAGAAACAAAATAAAACCTTTCTGAAGAAAAGATGTTTTGACCTACAAAGTTTTCAGAGAACATCAGTGAAGGATTTGATAAACAGTAAGAGAATATGAAGTTACTGGTAAAACTTTGGTTTAACAGTTTGTCAATGAGCACAACTCATGAAAAAAACCCCAGTATTACACTAAGTTAGTAATGGTATAATAGTAAGTTAAGTTAATACGTAATGAACAAGAAAATTACTAATACCGTGCTCTCCCTTACTCTTCTGGAAGTTAGTCTTTTTGCTCCTTCTTCCTTTGTTCCTCCCTATGAAATTTAACAATGAAATTCTTAGAAGTGATTTCAAAGTGGACTGCACCAGTCACAAATTGCCTGATTTAATTCAGGGAAGAATCAGAAAAGTGAATCTCATGTTGCCGTTTTAGCAGCAAGAGTAAGATTAGTTCTGTTTTAATAATGTAATACAATGAAAGTATCTTCCTTTTCCAAAGATGTGTAACATTCCCAACCGTAGTGTAGATCTCCACTATGTTCCTCCCTGTACAGTCCTGTACAAGAATATTTCACATAACTTTGAAGGTGGCATTTTGAAAATACCTTTATCACTGATCAGAGCCACTGCATTGATTTCAATTAAAGTGGCAGAAAGAGGTCAACAAGGAAAAAACTTGAATATCTCATTTAACCTGTATTTTAAAGTACATTATTTCTGTGATCATCTGTAGCCTTCCTTTAAAGCAACTGACAAAAATCAGCTATGGGTTTACGTTCCAGTGCTCTTAGGAAATACATATTCCTGTTAACTGTAAGTTATTTAAAAGGAAAGGTAAAGCCATAAGTATTTTATAAGCAAAACTATGAGGTAGTATTTCTCTCGGAATTTTCATTTAGTGAAGAGAGTTTAGAATGAAACATCTACATTTATAAACCATAATATGAATTAATCAAATGGTGGTAATCTGTATCTGATAAAATCCCTGCTAAATTCAGTCATTCTCCCCTCCAGTTTATTTATGTGTTTCCTTTCCTTGTTTCCTTCATTTCTTTATTACAGGAACATTGTCCTGCAATGGAAGAGAAACTTTAATATGATTGAAAAAGAATTAATTAGATACTGAAGTTCAAACAATATTCTAGCTCTTAGAATCACTTGCTAGAAGAGAGTAAAAATTTAAGATAAGCTTTATATTAGGTTTTGTTGTTTATACTAATCTAGACAGGTCACAAATGATATGGATTCTTTCTTGAGGTTCCTAAGTTGTCTTTTGACTGCAAAACGAGGAATGCAAATCTCAGAGGCAGGGGAGTGACTTTTAGATGTTAAAGAGCCAAGAATGATAGCATTGAGGCCAATGAGTTAAGGCCTTTTTTTTTTTATGACTGTTTGCTTTAAGAGATTCTTCTTTCATTTCCATATAGATAAGCATCAATATGCCTAGATAGCATGATATTTGAGTATCTCCCAAACATGAATTTATGAAATTTCTGTGAGTTACTTGAATTTCACTGTAGAAGCTGAGAAAACTACAAGAGGATTAAGTTCTGCAGAAGTCTAGGTTACAATGTTGATATTTTGAATGTTAGATGTTTTGAGTTATACAGAAAGTGTCGCTGATCATGGCTGGAGGGGGGGTTGAAACTAGATGATCCTTAAAGACCCTCACAAACAAAACAGTTATATGAATCTGTGATTCTAACTCAGAATAAATAACAGTCTACATACAAATGAAATAACTGCCTATGTAGGTGCTTTGTAGAAAAGGAAACTAAATATTGAATAAGACATTTTAGATAGACTATTTTAGCTGGAAGTGACCTACAACAATCATCTAGTCCAACTGTGTGACCAATTCAGGGCTGACCAAATTAAAGCATATTGTTAAGAGTATTGTCCAAATGCCTCTTAAATGCTGACAGGCTTTGGACATCAACCACCTCTCAAGGAAGCCTGTTCCAGTGTTTGACTACCTTCTGGGTAAAGAAATGCTTCCTAACATCCAGAGTGAATCTTTCCTGGTGCATCTTTGAACCTATCTCTGGATTCCACGGAGAAGAGATCAGCTCCTCTGTCTCCCCTTCCCCTCCTCAGGAACCTGTAGAGAACAATGAAGTAGCACCTCAGCCTCCTTTTCTCCATACCAGAGAAACCCAAAGTCCTTAGCCACTCTTCAAATTAAAAACCCCAGTGCCCAAATGGAACACAAGTATTATTTGGAGTGTGATCTCACCAGTGTCACATAGAGACCATAGAACCTTAATGATCAGAGGGGTGGAACACCTCTCCTGTGAACGAAGGCTGAGAGACTTGGGGTTGTTCAGCCTGGAGAAGAGAAGGCTCGAGGAGACCTTATTGCAGCCTTTTAATGCTTAAAGGGAGAAAGACTTAAAGACCGAGAAAGGCTTTAAACTGAAAAAGGGTAGATTTAGATAGGATATAAGAAAGAAATTTTTCACAATGCGTGTGGTGAGACATTGGAACAGGATGCTCAGGGAAGTTCTGGTTATTACATCCCTGGACGTGTTCAAGGCCAGGTTGGACAGGAATCTGAGCATCCAGTGAAGGATGTCCCTGTCCTTGCAATGGGGCTGGGCTAGATGGTCTTTGAAGGTCCCACCTAATCCAAATAATTCTATGATTCTATTATTCTTTAGTCTCTCCAGGTCTCCTATGAAGCTTGCCCTTCATCTTCCCGTGCATTTGTATAGCAGAGATATATTGATTTACAAATATGTTGTGAAAATACGCACAATGAAACATAAAGGCATCGTAAAGATTACTTCTACATCGCCAAGAGAAACAAGATGAAAATAAAGATTTGCAGAACCAAACCTTATTTTTGAAGTATTACTTCTCTTAGAAATTGGGAGAAAAATTACAGCCTAACAAAATTAAAAGGTATTTTTTTTTTCCTATCACTAGCAGTAGCCAATCTAACCATATTAAGGATAGTAAAGAGATGGCAGAATAAATTTCATAAGTTTCATACCATAGGGTAAAAGATTTGAACATATGTGTTATTTTGTCAAGACTCACATAATTTTTTGCTTTAGCAAGAAAAAAAGTGTGACCTTTTAACAGTTATTTCTTTCACCGACAGAGCTTAAAACTGTGCACAAGGTATTTCTTTAGTAATTGTGTTTGATCACAGCTAAAATACCAACCAAGCACTATTTTGTTAGTGAAGAATGCAGCAGGAGAGTTGAAGGACAGAAAAGGAAGTATTTGATGTTCTGTATGTATCCCAGTTATAACTCTTTCTAGTATAAATTGTAGCTATAATTTGGAAAATTATACATTGTTCTCAACTATTTGAAAGTTAATTGAAGTATTATGGTTATTTAGTGGTGAACAGGCAAAAAAGCCCCCAGACAATGAGTGAACTGCTAACCCTGAACACATCAGTGCAAGAATTACAAACAGCTCTTTTAGGAGTGACTGCAATTTGCAAACTAAAATGATCAAATTCTTATGAGTTCTGTAGAATTTTAAAGAATGCATAGTACACTTGAAATCCCCCAAAGTGCCTTCATTGTCTTGCTAGTGCTAATCTGGGTATGTACCACTTCTGAGAGAATGTACCTGTCACAACAGTACTTCACAGCAATGTAGAAGTACATATGTGATCTCAGGCATGGATACCTAACTAACACTGGCATCAGATGTCAGCAAGAATAAAAGTACAAAAGCCTGCACTAAGAGCTGCCTATCTGGGATTAGATTCTACTTGCACCTAACAGAGGTTGTTTAGATCTAGTATGCGTTGGTCTACATATCATTACATTACTGTAATTGTTGGGCAGCTAAATACTACATGAGAAACTAACCGACAGGAATGTGCTGTGTTTCCTCAGTGGAGTATGTTTCAGTCTATGAGCAAGATCTTGACCATAAAGAAGCAAGAGTTGAGAGTTAGAGCAGGTAACATTCCAAGGGTTATCACAGCCGTGTATGGGAAGAGAAACAGGGGCATAATATATTAGGTAGAATGACATCGAGCAATATTCCTACCTAGATTTTAAAACTTCCTGAAGAATTCCTCTTTTCCTACTCCTTTAATCTGTCTAGCATGCAATGAACCCACACCAGACTTCAAAATGTATTCATCTTGACTTCTGAATATTCAGCTGCTGCCTTGCCAATGAATCACATCAGTTCCTGAAGAAAGCATTCCTCCTTTGTCTTTTGAAAATGGTGTGTGAAAACATGACAAACTAAAACTAAATTCAAACTAAATTCAACTAAATTTCAAAGTCTACATTTTACTTTAAAAAATTCATAAGGTAAATAAATCAAGATCTTTGAAGCATCTAAGTTCAAATAAGTCCAAGTATTTGACTCCAGAAAAAAACAAAAACCCCCTACAATTAAATAAGTTTTACACGAAAGCCACTAATTAGTAGACCCAACACACAAATACAAAACAACAGAAGAAATCATCATGGCTTGGCTTCACAGATAAAGATTTGGGAAGGGCTTTACCCACGCTTACTGCAAGCGTGCTGATGGCTGAAAAGGCCAATGCGGGATAGGCAAGACCAGTTGCAAAGAGCACACCGGAAGGTCTCCTTGGGTGGTATAGTCAAGGCACGGTTCTTTCTGCGTTGTCTTTCCTACTATGCCTTATTTTAATACTATTTCATCAGAAGAGAAATGCAATTTTATTTAGCAAACTACCATTTTAGTAACTCTTGATAAAATTGAATTCAAAAAGTGTCTTTCAGATTCACAGGTAATTTTTCTTTAAATGTAAAAAGTTTCAAACAATACTTCGCACTTATTTTTAAGATAGAAGATTCAAGCAGAAAGCAGCACTGTTTAGCACGATATAAGAGGTTTTTACCAAGCATAATGGCATAAGGAAGCAAAGGAAAAATTGATTAGTATTTTCCCTTTATGAGAAACAAATATTCCAGACTGATAATGATATAAAATCCTGAGGACATCAATGTGCCCGTGGAAAACATAATTTCACTGAGGCTGAACAGGAATATACATGATACAGAAAAGTAATGTGTTCACAATAATAATTCCTACTTTATAACTATTCCCTTTTGTAAGGAAAATAATCAGAAAGATATTCAATATAGTTGATAACTCCATTTTGGTTTTGATTATTTGTTTAGTTTGTTTATTTTTAACTGAAATGCAAAATAAGTTATCAGATACAGGAACAAGTCAAATACAGCCTGGATAATGTAGTGTATTACTTACAAGAATTGCAAGCATTGTAATGGCAAGAAGGTAGTCAGGAATAGTCTTCATGGATGTACAAAACGCCCATCATATTTGACCGTCTTAAATCCTTCTGTGAAGGTGGTGGTGGTGGTGTAGTCTGCACTCCTTGTGTTTATTCAAGATTTGGCTAGTTAAAGCCATGGCTTAATTAATTCAGTCCTGGTCACAGCTGTGCTTTAAATAGAAAGTTGGTCTAGTTGAATGGAAGGGACCTTTCGATGTCCTAATTTCTACGATTCTTTGACTATTAATTGTTGGGGGGTCTCTCCCCAACTGTTAGGGTCACCAGTTGTGGTGGTCACCAGTTGTCGTGAATATTCAGGACGGACAATGCAACAACAGCTTGTGTGCA
>NW_010410197.1:92844-94217 GCF_000710305.1 Buceros rhinoceros silvestris | reverse complement strand
GGGGCGGGAAGAAATTCAGCCATTTCTTTTTTGAAGTAATATGCTTAGGTTTTCATTTAACTTATTCCTTGTAGACTACTGATACGGGGATTTATTTTTTGTGATTCCGTTTCTCACACACCCGCTAGAAAAGGATAGAGAATATTGTGAGTCTCTTCCAGAACTTAAGTAATGGAAAATCCTTGTTGAACAGGGTAAATGGGAAAGACAGATGCAGGAGCTGGATACACAGCAGTGCTGCAGTGTTCATAGCTTCTGAGCTACTTTTAGCAGCACAGACTTACTTGGCCCCTTATCTAGCGGTATTCAATGTAGAGAGTCTGAGATTCTTTAGACATAACGACTTTGAGTGGAAACAAGCATTATTAAAGGTCTTCGTTGTGCATCTATTATACCAGAGAAGTATTACTTAACCTTTCACCTAGTATGCTGAAACTCTGTTTAATCATGTATTTTGTACTGTATGTATGCCATCTAATGGTAAATGAGAATAATTCCTATTGTTTCAAAGGAAGCAGTATTCAGCTGCTCCTTGACAGTAAATTTTTATCCTTTTTCAGCCTTTTTTTTCCTCTCAGTTACAGTGTGATTGGAAACTTGAGAGGTAAAATGTCAGATTATTCTTTGCAACTTGTGTGATTTGTTACTTTCGTAAGACCTGCTGTGAAAAAAAGGTCGAAGTTGAATAGAAGCAATAGTGTACTGTGATGCAGAGGAACAAGCTGTGACCCAAGAGTCCCTAATCAAAGGAATCTTTCTAATAATTCTCGGTGTTAGATTGCACTGGGCATAAGCCAACATAGGCTGGGAAATTCAGCATTTCAGTGCCTACTGAAGGCAAAATACTTCTGAGGAGCTAGAAGCTTAGGGTCATACTCTACTCTTACTTCTGTAAATTACAGCAAGAGAGCTCCATCTGACTTCATCTTTATTCCAAATTAAGCTGGAGAAGATGAAACATTGAGTTCTTGTTGGCTGTGTTTTCTACCACAAAAATATTTGTTCTTGTGCTGGTGTTATGACCTTAAAACTGAAAATTTATGCTGTTATTATATCAGCTTCTCGTGCTTTTTATAAATACATGGAAATTATTTCTAAAAACCCATCCTCTTGACTGATTATATGATATTATTAAGATGATATTATAAGACGACATTAAGAACCCTTGGTTTTTCCTTTTATTTTCCCCAGCACAAACCTAGAATTATGCTTGTATGGGACTCACATGAATCATAATAATAGGGTTATGGATTAAAATACTACATTAATAACAAATAATTAGATAAATAAAGCTACTGTTTAAATGATCACTAAACTGAGACAGGGAGCAGCCTGCAGACCGTATTCTACTCTTTATTTAGGTGCAGCAGGAA
>NW_010410197.1:83086-92755 GCF_000710305.1 Buceros rhinoceros silvestris | reverse complement strand
GTTCCCCAATGCAACTGATCTTAAATTCATTGTGTCCTGTAGAAATCTGTCACTTTACATTATCTTTAAAAAAATTGCTCCTCATTTACAATGATGAATGCCATAAGCATTTAAACTCTTTTCAATTGTTATAGCTTGGGGATTACAGTTATCTGTCTGAAAAGTCTAGCATTTAGCATTTTAGTGTACTAGTGGCAGCTACAAATACTTCCAATGATTATCATTGCCACCACTGTGACCAAAGATATATTTGAAAAATATTTTATCATCTTTTTAACATTTTGACATTTTTCTCTTTAACATATTTTTCTCTTTGCTAGTTGTGTTTGTCATTTTGTGATATCTTCTTTAGAACAAGCTTCATACAAGACAGAGAGGAGACAGGATAACTGTCTTCAGCTGTGTAAGCTGTTGCTCAAACAGAAATGGTTTTCAATGCACATAGAAGCATAGAAAAGAAATCATTAACTTCAACTGCAACAATTACCTTGTAAAAAACTTCAAATAAGAAAGATAATGGAGCACTGGAATAGTCTGAAAAGTTGATGGGCGTATCCACCATAGGAAGACTCCAGAGACAAGTTAGACAAACACCTGCAAAGTAGTACCAGTGTACTTAGGAGGACTTTGAGATCTTTTTGTCCTCTTCAGTCTCCTTTCTTCTTTATTTTTTCTTATTTTTCTTTAGTTTCATTTATTTCCGTATTTTTGTGAAACAGACACTATTTAGTATCCTGTAAACAAAAAAGGAAAGAAATGGGTGTGTGGATGATTTGCTGAATGGATAGAGTGATGCATGCATATTGCTGGATTTCAGAGAGTCCACTACGAACTACAGGATCCCAGTTAACTCCTGCCTCATGGGAGGCATTTACCAATGTTTCAGACCTCAGTAAGATGATAAACATTTGTTTTTCCCCCTTCAAGGAAATTACATGTTTATGTTGATATTGGACAATCCGAAATTATGTTGTATCAGCTAGGAATATTTATATTATTTTACTAACAATGCCATGCTATTAGGCACACAACTAAATATCTTAGTAGCTAGGCTCTATTGTTATAATCAGATAATTTCAAGTTCTGTAAATATTAAACAAATAACGAGAAGTACAGAAAGATTTTAACCATAAACAGAAAATGTTTTTGTAAAATATTTCAGTAGCAACTTCTGGTAAGAATAAACTTGTTATTAAAAAGTTGAAGATAATCTGTAGATCTAATTGTTTAGACAAGTAGATTTGTATTTTTTCCATCATTTATGAAAGACATGAAACGACCTCCGACCTAAAGGGAAAGAAGCCTGAATGCACCAAACATATTTCCTGTTATTTGAAAACAGAAGTATCATTACTGTCAATAAAAATAGAGCTGCAGTGAGTATCTGCCGGAGATTTGCTCTCAGCTGCAAAAAAGCCGGTTCAGACTGTGAGCTTACAGGAATAACCTTTCCTGCCAGGGAGACCTGGGCTGTTGACATTACTGTTGAGTACTCGCTCCGAGCTCTGATTCCTTTAATTTGTTGCAGAAATGAAAGAGTGGGAAAAAGTCTTTCAATGAACTCTGTTAACCAGTGTGAAATCCACAATGGAGGTTTTGCATGGGGGAAAGAGGGAGGGGTAGTGGATCCTCAGTTCACGATGAGAACAACATACACTTTTTACAGATAATTTTTTTCTTGTAGAAAAGGAAGTTTGCAAGCAGTAACCTTTTCCTTACGGTTAAAACTGTACAACTAAATTAACTGGCTGTGGACTCAGGGTCATCATGCTTTGAAATGAATGGCGATGGTAAGAACCAGTCCATTTACTATTAATCAGGATTTTACTACTTTTTTTCTGATAGTTGATTTTTTTCTCTCTCTGTTCTAAAAAGCTCCATCACCCTTTCAGCAGCTGCTTCTTGAACAAAACTCACTTTTAACTCACTTGATCTTGTAAGAAATTAAAGCCAGATTCTGATCTCTGACAGCTGTAAATATAGACAAAACTTATTGGTTTTCAGGATAATAACATCTATTGTATGCAAGTAAAAGAAAAAAAGTTCATGAACTTTGAAAAACAATATTCATCTCCACCTATTTAGCTTAAATTCTTCAGGATGAAAGATATTGAAGTTTTGAATACAACACAGGTTAAATAATGTCAGTATTTTACCATAAGCCTTATTTGACTCCACATATATTTTAGCAAAGGGTATTAATTCACACTGGCTACTATTCTTGAGCCTGACTATATTTTACATTATATTTCTGAGTCCTTCCTACATTTAAGTTGACTATGCCTGAGTATAGGACTGTTTCTTTAAAAAAACACGAAACAAATTGAATCAATCGGGCAACACAAACCACACATCTTCTAGTCAACACACTGGAGGGAAGGGTTGCCATCCAGAGGGACCTTGACAGACTTGAGAGGTGGGCCCATGTGAACCTCATGAATGTCAACAAGGCCAAAGTGCACCTAGATCAGGGCAGTCCCAAGCACAGATGCAGACTGGATGATGAACGAATTGAGAGTAGCCCTGTGGAGAAGCACTTGGGGTTATTGGTAAATGAAAAACTGAATATGAGCCAGAAATGTGTCCTTGCAGCCCAGAAAGCAAATTGCATCAAAATAAGCATGGCAAGCATGTCGTGGGGGTGATTCCTCAGAGTAAGAAAGACATGGACTTGTTGGAGTCCAGAGGAGGGCCACAAAGACAATCAGCAGACTGGAGCACCTCCAGTTAGGGAGGATTTCTCATCAAGCTTCACAACATAATGAAGACAGCTGACATTCCAAGGTCTTCAAAGCCCGTCATGGGCCTTAGTAAGACTCAGATAGGATCAAAACATGCATTAGCGAGTTTATGCTTGCCCAGCATCTGGCATTAGAAAAGCCAGAGAAGGACTAATATGGAAATACAACAGATAATCTTTTACACACAAAGTATGTTAAAGTGAAAATGACAAGGAACGCTATTTTTGTGGTCATGCTGGTACCGAACCAAAACTGAAACCATAGATGACTGCACCAGCCAACTCTGAGTACCAGTTATATGCATATTGCAAAATGTGATAAAACAAATTCAAATGCGTATTTAATGGTATATGCTGGTGGTAAAGAATTATAATGTCAGGCTTCTTGCCCCTACACATTCTTCTCCTCCATTTAAGAGGTGAAAATCTGACTATACCTTGACAGTGAGTGAATGAGTTCAGGCTCTACCTAGTTCGTGGGTGAGCATTAGTTCACTTTTGAAATCTGTCACCATAAGCATCTACATAGAGTCATATAAGAACAGTCATACCATAACAAGCCAAGCATTCAGTTAGCCCAGAATCTCATGTTCAAAAATAATCAGAAGCGGATGCTTAAGGAGTATAAGAAACAGGCAGGCATTCAATGATAAATTTCATGCTGAATTCTCTGAGCTTCCTGCAATCTACCATTTAGGGAGTTTCTGCACTAAATATAATACTCTTGTGTTCAAAAACCTTTGATGGATTTTTTTTTCTCCTTTAATTTATCATATTGTTTTTGGAATCCATCTAGAACTGACATCTTCAGTTTAGAGTCACAAGAAGATTCCCCATTTAACCGGGTGTTTTATTTATGGCACGTCTCACAGATCACAGAGTTGGGCATACAGCCACCCACACTCCATATAACACATTTATGGAAGGGTCTTCAGCCGGGACAATAAGTTGGGGAGACAAAAATTAGAGTATAAGAAAAAGAGAAAGAAAAAGAAAAAGAGAAGGAAAAGGAAAAGGAAAAGGAAAAGGAAAAGGAAAAGGAAAAGGAAAAGGAAAAGGAAAAGGAAAAGGAAAAGGAAAAGGAAAAGGAAAAGGAAAAGGAAAAGGAAAAGGAAAAGGAAAAGGAAAAGGAAAAGGAAAAGGAAAAGGAAAAGGAAAAGGAAAAGGAAAAGGAAAAGGAAAAGGAAAAGGAAAAGGAAAAGGAAAAGGAAAAGGAAAAGGAAAAGGAAAAGGAAAAGGAAAAGGAAAAGGAAGAAAGTAAATTATTCTGAAATACACAAGAAAGAAAGTAAAGCCTGCTATGGTGCAGTTTAAAAGAATAAAAATACAAGTGGCACAAGCCACAAGGACATATTTAAGCTCTCGGAAAGAACAGGAAATTAATACAATCCTGATAGTCTGCTTCTTGTTCTATGAAGAGAATAATGTATAGCATATTTTGATATCCATAGATATGATGGTTCTTTTATTCTCTGATTTAAGAACAAATGTAAATTTTCACACATACACAAAAAAATCCTTGGTTACAAAATGCATAATATGTCAAATGGCATTCAGACAAAATAGACTCTAAAGAGGAATGTGAGGGTTTTTTACCTTAGTTCAGTTCTCCCGCAGCATCTTACAATATTTGTTAATTGCTGTTGCAAAGAATCAACTTAGAGCACATACATAGCATCAGGAAGTATTTGTTGGTGTAGTTTTTAAAGTACGCAGTACCGAAATATAGTCTCCTTTTCTGCTAGAGAGTTAAAAAAATACGTTGTAGTTGGATAAGACAGTAGAAGAAGAAGAATGATTAAAAAATAATTAAAGCAAATATCAAGATGCTAGACCCATGATTTCTACATGAGGAGCTTTTACTGGTACCTATTGTTCCTGGACACAGCTGCTAACATGGCAATTTTGTTAGAGTAATACTTGGCTGCCTTTATGCCTTTGTCAAGCCAGCGCATTTCACAGCTATAAATATGTGGGCACCCTAGCGTCACTCAGCATTGCTGTCTTTCTTTCTTGTATATATTGCACCGCCATTGCAATATCAGGCTAAGTTTTGTTTGTTTGGTTTTTTTTTTTTGGCAGGTGTTCCATGGCTGGATTTGCTCATGGAAACCCAGGATAACTTTCATGGTCTTTGGGGGATGGGGAGGGGAACAGAAGACCAGCCAATGTTTTTCACTTAGCCACACTTTTATGATCACAGAGATGGACTTGCTAGAAGTCTTTAAAACAGATTTGGTGTCCAGTCACTGACATACCAGTGCAGCAAGTCCAAACCTATAGTTATAATGATCAGTTTTTCCAGCATCAAAGATGCTGTTGTATTGTTGCTGTAGGGTAGCTGGTACTTTGTCATGGGCACAAACAGATTAACTCATGCAGTTTAAATGAAATCAGGATGGAAGCATTTTATTGATTTATTAATGATGTCATTAACAAGCAATCAGAGAACTACACATTCAGGATAAGTATCAGCCATATAAAACATGCTCCCTGCCCCACCGACCCCACGGTGAGGCAGCCCCAGTGGGGCTAGGTGAACACCGGTGTAGAGCTGGAAGCAGGTGCAGCTCCTTGGGGCACCACAGGGGAGGCAGCACTGTGGGTGCTGTGCAGAACCAGCAGCATCCACCCACCTGTCCACCCCATTTTCTCCTGGGATATCTCCTCCCCTTACTGATGGTCACATTTCTCCTATACTCCTTTCTCTTAGACTTTTATTGCTAGTCCCCAGGTTACTGTTTCATTCTACTAGTGGTCAGCTTAAGCAAATTTTGTATTCATTTCCTTTCAACATTGTCATTCTGGGGCCTAGCCCTTCTCAGAACAAACAGTTTGGTGTGCTCCTCTCACACGCGTACAGTATTTATATCTAATTTTCTTACCTAGGCCATGTCATCAAAAAGAGAGCACGCACTTTTCTACATTGTACAAGCTCAGACAGACTGATTGATTGGTGAAGTAATAAAGTCTTTGCTTTTTCCATGGGCCAAGTTTAAAATACAGTAGCACAGAGTCATGTTTTCTGCATGCTTGCATAAGACGGATGCTTTCAAATAACTGCTGTCAGAAAGGAAACTTTGCCAGAAAATCTGTGCAGTGTATACCAGCTCAAGCAAAATCATGACATATATTCATTTCCAGTCCCCTGGTAAAAAAGGATAAAGCTTAACTTTTTCGAGTCATTTTTGGCAGCGCAGCTTGAATTTCTATTAGGCCATTGAACAGATGCAAAGCTTTGGCTTGTGGCTGGGCATCAACATGGGACTCAACATTTTGAATATTACACAGTTATCTCCCTTGCCCGGCATCTGGCAAGTGTAGTCATCTGTGTTGGGAACTAAAGAATGGAAATAAAGTCATGAATTTGGATTCCTTTAGACTGATTTCAAATCAGTGAAACAATGACAGTATGTATCACTTGAAGATTTGTTCCACAGGTTTTACTCCTTTTTTTGAACTAATTGGTTCTCTAAGAAACTGGATACATTTTAGCAAACACAACTTAGGTGGTGTAAACATGTTTATGAATGGAAAACAGAAAAATAATTCTATCAACCCTGTGAAAAGAAATTAGGCATCCATTAGAAGAATAACAGATTAGGTATCAGGGTGTGAGGGAAAGAAAAAAAGAATAGCTGCTATTTTAGCAAATTAAATAAGGCAGGAAAAATTTTGGAAAAATTAGGGAAAAAAGTTGCCTTGATAAAGTTTATGAGTTTATATTTGAAAGTGTTGAACTATTGTATTGTTTTGCATACTATGTCAGTAAGCAACCTTACTGCATCAGCAAGCAAAGTTTTCCCAAGAAACATGGGGGAGGCAAGTTCATTCTGACTGAGAAACACCTTCATTTCCATGCAAGATACATTAGCACAAACTATGTACATTCAGATTGCATGCATCAGTTCTAAATACCACTTCATGTTTCTCAGTTCCCGACACCTCCATGCACCTAAAAATTTAGAAGTCACACATTATCTTGGACACAAAATTGTAAGGAAGATTAAGCAGCACTTGGAGAAGCAACTGCCGTGAAGTGAGAAGAAATCTTAAAAAAAGGAAAGGCTAAAGGCAGATACACCCATGGAGAAGGCAGAAGGAAGTGAACACTTGAAGAAAAATTAGAATCTAGAACAGATTTGGAGATTTAGACTGGATAGGTTTCATCACAAGAAATGCTCGTCTGAGACCATTACAAATGGTTACAAATCTTTTGCCTGGTACAAACCTAATCATAATCATCAGTGTCCAGTGAAACAAAATTAACTAATGCCAATAGCAAGTTTACTGCTCCTATCTCAGCGAATAAAACCAGCCTGTTCTTGAAATATTACCATTTTTAAAATGGAAGTATTCTGTCAGAATTCAAGTATTCTGTCAGCTGCTGTTTTTTCACAGGCCAAGGTGAGACCTACTTTGCCCCTTTCTCCCTTTTTCTCGATTCCTGCAGTATAGCAGCCTATTAGTAGCAATGATTCTGCATAGAAAAGAAGCTTCCTGGCTGAACAGTGTTTACCAGCTCTCAGCATTGCCTGGAAGTGTCCTGCTGGCAAGACCGCAGTATTGTGCTCTCAGAGATTGTGAGTCCTTTGATTTGTGTCCGCTCTGACACAGAGGGTGCTGGGGTTCCTGACTTCTTTTGCTAGCAAAAGGACCACTGATTACAGAGAGTGAAAGGTGGAAAGCATAGCAGCTGCCGCAGGAGGGAAACGTGACCCCTCTAAAGTGGTGTTCAGTCCCTTGAGTGGGACTGACAGCCTGCTCATGCAAAGGAAAGAAAGTGGCATAGGGGAAGTGACGGCACCACCATGCAGGGACAAGATCTTCCCTTCATTTGCCACACAAGAAAAGCAGAAAAAAGGTTTCTTCAGCTGCTTTAGCTGAGTGCATTCGAGTGTCATTTCATCTGCTGGGTGTTTGTGCACGCGTGTGTAAAAGACAATAGGAAGAAGCACTTAGTTTGATTGCACTCTAGCCATTTGCTGATAATGTGGTTGAAAGCAATTGTGTCTGGTAATTTATGTTTTTAAAAGCCTGATTTGCCATAACAGCTTTAAAAACACTGAAGAAGATTAAAAGAAAAAGGTGGGGATTGGAAAACTAAATCTGTAAATGGAATTTAGAATTGGTAACCTAGCATGCAGTGGGATGAAATTATACTCAAATCACTTTATATGGTAAAACTTCCTATGAAAACAAAGGTTTTGTTTCTCATTACACAGTTATCTAGTAGTCTAAGAAAAGGGATGCCTTTCCACAGGAAAAAAAAAAAAAGAAAAAGAAAAAAAAGGTGATAACTTGGATGTTTGCTTGGCAAAGTGTATGAATATAATGAAGTTATGTTCTCCTTGACTGCACCGTACCAAAGTCACGATTCAGACAGCTCACAACAATGGGATAGGTAACAGCTTTCTTAGGGACAGGGTCATAGAATCACAGAATCGCTTTGGTTGGAAGAGACCTTCAAGATCACTGAGTCCAATTGTTGCAGAACACTGGGTGGCAGTGTGGGCGGTCGGAAGATTATGTGCTTACGTGCTTACGTTACAGGAATGCAGTAACCACCCACGGTGGGCGAGGCTTAGTGGGACACTATATAACTCTGTTCATTACATAATAAAGTGCCATTTTGCATCATCTACATTAGATTGAGTGTATAAGTGACCCCCAACGGAAGGGAGTTGGGTGCCAAATATCACAACAAGTTGCCACATCCAATCACTCACCCTGCACTGCCAGGGTCCCTAAACCATGTCCATCAGTGCCACATCTACATCTTTTAAATAATTCCAGGGTTGGGGACTCCACCACCTCCCTGGGCAGCCTGGTCAAGTTAATATATCAGCTCTGTACAAGACAAAAAGGAAAATCTTCTTGAGAAGCGATAAACACAGAGAACAAAACCTCCCATAAACGGGAATGAATTACAGGACTTTGCTTTCTCACTACCTGCAATCACAGGGATAGACAATTCTCCTAGAAACCCTGCCTTCTCAGCTGCTGTCCCAACAGATTTTCCAATACGGGTAGAGCCAAATCTATTGTCCTGCTGACTGTCTTTACAAGTAAGGATTTGTGGACGGAGATCAGCAAAATTATTCTTATCTGTGCAAGACTGCACATTTCTTATGAAAACCTTACCTCAGAAATGGAGTTCCTGAATGGAAATAATCTGCACAAACACTGATCCCAGGGCTACAGATTTCCAGTTAGGATTTGTGCTTGAAATGGGCTTCTCAATGCCCGTTCTTTTTCTTGAAAAAAGACAAGATGTCTAACTGATGACATTGGACTAATTTTTAAAGTGAAAACAATGTTTTTCACTCAGCCTCTTCTCTGTATTCAGAAAACTAACCATATTTAAGGTCTCTACAGTTCAGGTTCTAAAAGCTCAAAATGTATAAAACCTTATGTTTGCAAATTAGTACAGTTTTAATCCTACACAAATCTTAAAAAACTTTACTATTTGCATTAGTAGGCTACCACAAGGTGCAAGGCATAAGCTACATTCAGTCACAGGATAAAAGTTTAATTATAAAGTAGATAATATAAGGAATGGAAAATAAAGCAAATAATTTCTCTCCAATAAGTCATGCAGAGCTTGTCCGTATTGCAATGAGCAGATTCTTCTATTAGAAAAAATGTAAACCTTGAATTCTGAATGGTCCAGGTGGTTTTGGGGCTCTTGCACAACTTCTATCTTTATTTTGTACTTTTTACAGTATTGTAATTTAAAATGTGTTTTTAAATTTTGAAATAAAAGAACTGGGAAAGCACTGAAAGACCATAATGGCCAGACTTTGCCATGATCAGTGCCTCGGGAACACTTAATTCAGATTACAAAAGAATATCAAAGGACAGTTTCCTTAAATATTCGCAGTTTTGAAACATTTTTAAAAGGATGATCCTGAGCTATGGCTTTCCCT
>NW_010410197.1:81692-82953 GCF_000710305.1 Buceros rhinoceros silvestris | reverse complement strand
GAAAAATCCTGAGAGGCAACTGTACATCACACAAGTGCTTCTGTCTCAGATGTCTCAGGCAGGGCCTTTTCCTACACTACATGGGGTGCAACTCTCCAAGACCATTGCTAATGTCGTTTTTGTCTTATGCATTCTCCTTAAAGTGGTCCAATGACAAGATGAATACAGACATTTCTCTTGTCTTTCCAGATGCTTCCTTGCATCAAAGACGTGCATCCTCTGTGTGGTAACCCTGCAGCCTGGCCACAGTTCACAAATGTTTCAGGATACACTCAGCAATTTAGGCCCAATAGCTTAACCAAATATAAAATTAATAATTTAGATACCGAAGCAATGTTGTGAACTCTTGCTTGTGTCTTCAGTGACACCAGAGGTGACTTCAGTGGTAGGGGATTTAATTTTATCCTGGTGTGTGTGAAACAGGTAAAAATGAGGAGCTGTTAATGAGGAGCTGTCGATGCTCTCAGCTGCATTCAACCTCAAGAAATCAGATGATATTTCACCTGTCAAGGCAGAGATTTATTTACTGGATCATCAGTGAGATATGGGTAAATATTCTAGTTATCCAAATTATCACTCCACCTGACACAGCTTCTGAACTCAGATGAGTAGTCCGTCCTTGGGTGATTAGAGTCCAGAAAGTTTCTTCTTACATCCATGCTCCTTATTATTTTTTAAACTATAGCATTTATCTACTAGCTGGACATATACAGCAATCAGCTGCCCTGTGTAATTTTGTTAGCTATATGATTTAAGCACAAGCTGTTATAACTTAGCACGAAATCCAGGCCACACAGCGGGGTGTGGGGGGGGCTGGAATTAATAGTATTCCATCCTTATTTCATGAACTAAAGGATGAAAGTAAAATAACAACACCTCCCCACTTCACACAGGTGAAATATCTCTGCAGGATTTTTGGCTTCAGAGATTCAATGATCCTACAGAAATACACACCAGTGAGAGTGAGGTCTGGGCTATGCTGTCAATGTACCAAACCCGAAATAATTTCCTAAGTTCCCTGTTTACTGGGGAGGACGTCTGAGCTTGCAGATTCTATTCACTAGCAGCAGCGTACATATGAGACAAATACTCTGCTCCAGTATTATGACTACAGACTTCTTCTTGATGCTCTTTCAGCAGATGGTGTATTACTGATGACTATTTATTGTTCTGACCAATGCTGCCTTTTTATTGCCTTCTGTTCCCTCACTGACATGTTGTGTCCACCTGTTGTCTCCCTTTATGTTCCTGGGACTTGTCT
>NW_010410197.1:75284-81552 GCF_000710305.1 Buceros rhinoceros silvestris | reverse complement strand
AGCAGGTGTTAGTGTTACGCACTCGGTGTAAATCTGCATTTGATTTGAAGGGGTGACTTCACATGTAATTATGAAAAATCTAGATAGATTATTCCTAGTACCCATGAGTTTCTTACCTGAAAAATTTAGATGTCCATAGGAGAAAGTAGTAGAGAACAGTTACTGATGATTAGGTTTGCCCACTGTGTAGCAGACTTTTTTCTCCCCAGGCAGACAAAGTAATTAGAGAGGACATTTCTTGGCTGTATGTTTGCTCAGTGACAACAATAGTGATAAGGTGGGGAAAGGGCTGCTTCATAACAAACCTCCTTCATTTTGTTTAAAATTAAAGGTATATTTCTGTGGATAATTTATACAGGACAAGGTTTATTGATGTGACAAGAGACAGCACAGATCCTCGCCATCAGCCATATTTTATCCTGCAGAAGTACTGGATATAGTTACACACTACACAAAACTCTAGTTTAACTTTTTCATCAACTCAAGCAGCATGTACGTTTGTGTATCTATCTCGATAGCAGTCAGACCATTGACCATATTAACAACATTTCATCAGAACTCACAGTGTGTTGAGAGAAAATATATCTCCTGCAGGTCATCACTAATACATTGCCGTTGAAAGTATGTGATCACTTTTTGCTGTCAATAGTGAAATAGCAGAGGTGTTCACACTGTAGATCATCTGTTATATGTTTATGAGTCTGTCTGGGAGATTTTATAGGACTGAACATAATCCAGTTGCTAAATCACATGGAGCTGGTCTGAGTGAACAGTGTTATGTTTGAACAGATTCAAAGAAAATATGTTGTTAACAAACATATACCAACTTCGATTAGTAAAGACATCAGCAGCGAATACAAATTACTTGACTAATCTTTCCTTTAAATTAAAGAATTCCTACATTTTAAATATAAATAAAACCTATATTATTATTTTGCAGCTAGGAAGCCAAATTATTCATGACTATTTTGTACGTGAAAATATTTTTAAACATATGAAGGAATTTATAAACATGGTGGAATACTGAAAAGATTTATCCTACTAAAAACTACTGTATGGAATTTTTGGGCATACACTGTGAAGCTTTTACTGTTTGGCATATACGTGTATGTTGTACAAATTATTCACTGCACAGTATATTTCAAGATATTCATTACCCCCCCAAAAAAAACCCAACACAGTTCTTAATATACAGACACGATTTCTGCTAATATAATAAAAAAATACAAAAAGAGAATATAGTCCAAGGCACAGCTGTTCTGTCATTCTGTCACGGATGATGTTATCTGGAATAAAGCAGGCATAGGTCTTGTATCCTAACATTGTAAGGTACCAGGTTGTGCTAGTGTTTGAATGTCCTTTATTCAGTCTAATGTAAGATGATCAGAGTCCCACATACATTCAAAGTAAACTAAAGTGAACAATTTTCTTCACATAAATGAATTTATCCCACATTCAAAGGGAAAAAACAACATATAGTCAGGTTCTATCATTTAAAACGCAGGCTAAAAACAAGGATATTAGGCTACAGAATGAAAGAAAATGGGTCTGGCATGACACAGTTCATGAGTGAGTATAACAGAGACATCTAACAATAAGCTCCTGCCTGAAGAATAACCTCGTTGCCTGAAGCTCCTTATTTCAGTTCCCTTGCTCCATGGTAGAGTTGTATTTAGAGGAGATGTTGTAATTGTCAGTGCATCAAAGGCAGTTCCAGAAAACATGTTCTCAGAGTAAAAATCAGTATGTTCAACTCTTCAAACAAAAGAAAAATGCAGAAACTCTACAATCAGATTACAGGTTTAATACTCTCTTTATTTATCCTGCCCAAGGGAAGAGTAGCTTCAATGAACCCTAATCAAAACTTTAGATGGCTTTCAAATGAATGGAGCATGATAAAAAGATAATTATAGTAAGGTGAGAAGCAATTGAGAGCCAGAAGCTGAAAGGAGAAGAAAGATATTGAAGGCCATTTGTACAACAGATAGATCAAGAAGGAAGGCTTTTACTGAACTCAGTAAGGTTTCAGTAGGATACCGAATTCCATATAATGCAGCAAACCACACTTGCACATGAGGCTTGGGCCTTCTGGAAAAATGGGGCAGCGCAGACAGAGCAGTGAGTCTGAGTGTGCTGCCAAACCCCCAGGAATCTGAGAACAGTGTTCATTGTTCATGTGCACATGAACTTTACAGGATAGCCAAGGAGTCCAGGGCCTCAGGCGTACCGAGTACACACCACAGAGGTAATCTGTGCTTGTACAGTAGGACCAGTATGCCCTGTGGGCATTGAATTTACTACAGATGAGTCAAATGGGGCCCGTGAATTCCAGAAAACACCAGAAAGAAATTCAGGAGACTACACTGAAATGACGGTCATATGCTGCCTATTTTTGTAGAGTTACCCTTTATGGGAATACAGCAACTTCACTGGAGGCAGAGAGCCTCACCCACATCCACTGCAGGAAAAGTCAAAAAAAAGAGGAAATGTATTGTGGAGAAAGGGAGAGAATGGTGAACAGGGACATACGTGAGTGTCATAGGTTGGCAGAATTCTTTGCTAAACACATGGTTCCTGTTGCCTCTGTCAGCTACGCAAGGACCAAAGTGCAGAATCCTGTGGTTTTCAATAACTGGGAGAAGGTAGAAATCCATGCAAATTCCAGAACTGCTGAATCTGAGCATGCATCTATGCTGCATTTCATACCTTACTGTAAAGCTAATTACATCAGTATACATTTACATATTTCAAGGACTATGTGATGTTGTTGGAGATACGGCTCAAAATTTTCATGATCCAGACAACTATGTCAGAGGAAGGTTGGTTAGATGGCCCAGCAAGTGTATTCTAAGCTTTTCTTAAACAGTTTAAGGAAAATTTTCAATACCTTTACTAAATCTCAGCAGTTAGAAAACAACACAGTTCTATGAACATGCATTGGTTTATGCCAATGAAAAGATGGCATTGATGTAAATTCACTGAGTCCTTTTGAATTCCACGGACTTACATTTTTTATGCCAACCTATTAACACATTATGTAGAGCTGGTTGTTTACATCCAGTCTGTGTTGCAAGTATCAATCAACTTAATATATCTCAAAACTGAACTTCTAATCTAAGCTAATCATCTAAGCCCCCATGCAGCTAATGCCAAGAAATAGTAATTTCTTGTAATTTCTGTAATTTCTGTAGCTTTTACTGTGTGGGTAGCCTAGGATATGAATCACACAAGTAAATTTTAGTCATCTAAATTTGGGACAGATGAAACCTTACCACAATGCCAGGAGCTTTCAAAAAATCAAGAGGACCCATAAGTTCACCAGCTCATTAAATATTTGTTTCTGCTTTCAAACCTACGTGTCACCAAAGAGGACACCAGAGTGCTTAATAATATTGGAAAAGTGTTATGAAAGTGTTTTCCTTTAGAAACTATTAAAAGATGAAAATGCAATGCCCGGAAGTTCAAATGTACAGAAACATATGGAACATCAAATGGATATCCTGAGAGAGAAGTACCATTTCCTCTTTTCTCCGCAACACTCACCATCAATTTAAAACAGATTAAACATGTTCAGTACATGTTCATACTTAGGAATGGCAGAGATTTTGATCTAATCACTTTAGCCACTCTGTGCTCATTACATTCTGCTATATTTAACATACCAGAAATGAGTATGGACAGTGATTGAACAAGCTGATGTGAAACTAAACCTAAAAGATACAATTTATTTCTCCGGTGTGCCCTGGTATGAAAATAATAATAAAGTTATAGCTCTGTGAATGATGAAGGAAATGATAGAATAAATCAATACTTCTATGAAAATAGCAAGTTTGAAAGTAAAAAAAAAACCAAACAAACCACAGAAACAACAAAAAACACTGACCCCAGTGCAATAGAAGTCTTTAATATGTGAACACACATGCCTCCCACATTCATAGCACAAAACCCAATGTGCTAGGGTTAAGAGTGTATCCCATTGCTAGTAATCATCGTCATGAGGAATGCAGTACAAGAATACTTGATGCACAACTATCAATTGCTGCTTTCTGTAAAATGCTCCAATAGTTTTACATTAAAGAAACATTTTTATGTTTACCCTACTTATTTATGGGATTCTCTTCGGCTACTGAATTAGGAGAAAAAGATATTTAAATGCTCCATGTCAGAACAAAGAATGGGTATTTTATGAGTTTAGTGCTCAGGTTATTACTCTGCGCCGGCATTTGCCTTACCACCTTGACAGACCAAAGTAATTTAGTGGATTGTATTCCATCACTTCTTTAATTACAATGCTTCACTGAGCAGTCACTTGTGCACTTGCTAAGAATTTTCTGCTAAGGAATTGTTCTGTCCACTGCCATTGAGCCATAACTTGAGGGCTTAATAACAGAGGTACATGTAGCCAAAAGCTAGTCGTGTGAAGAGAATGACAACCAGCACCACACAAAAAGCACTGAAGTCAGATACAAAAGTTAAGTGTCAGGCACCAGATCCACCCATCAGCATTCCGCTAAATGGCTATGCTAGATCTCAGTGCTACAAAGATCCAGATAGCCTCCTTTACAGGGGCAGCTTTACTGAGGTGCATATAAGAATTGACTTACCTAATCTTAGGCCATCCTACTTTCTCCATAAAGCTGTAACTTGTCTATCACACTCCAGAATTGTCCATTTCCTGGCAATAAAAAGATGAAAATTTGATCAGTGAAACAAAAAGGGCTGTTAGGAGAATCCCAGTATCATTTCACATCAATAAAATCTTCCTTACGAGAACTAGAAATAGCTCCGTAAACGTTAATGAATAAATAAGAGTCATGAGACTTAAAAGAGGGTTTATTTGTCCCAGGTTCACAGATAGAAAGGCAAAGGTTGTTCAGCAACTTGTTCAACATTACACAATCTAACTGTGGCACCCGCTCTGACTCAGATTTGTACAAAAACCATCATTACTTCCTCACATTCATAGTAATGCCAGGAAGAAGAGCTGGAACTTCTGACCCCTGGTCTGGTCCTTTGTGCACAGAAGCAAAATCCTTCTTCCTCTCAAAACCAAAGGCTTGCATTTTTCTGTATAGAGCTATGTAGCTATAAACTTCTCTGAGGCTATTTGGATGACAGTTCAGCTCCGTTTGGAAACAGACCAGGGAATTTTGGCAGGATATTAAAAAGAAATCTCTAAAATATCTTAACTGTAGGGGGAAAAAAAAAATCCTGCTCTGTTAAACAGTTGCATCTACGTAATTGAGCTTTGGGAGGATGTTTTCTGGTTCTTTTAACAGAGTTCTCAGCAGAGAGGAATTTAAACCTTGTGAAGTAAGACAGAGGCTCCTCCTTTACCCTGGAATATGCGCTAAGAACACACATCACTCTTATTTTAATACACTTAAACTTACTTAAATACAGTTAAACTAGTTTATATCAGGGTATAGGACAGGGGATTATCTGCCAAGAAACCCTGGAGGAGAAAAGGATACAAGCTATCCCGTGAGAAACAGTTTTTCAAACAGAGGGCTGAAGCTTCCTCTGCTGGCACAAGGACATGGGCACTGCACTGCGTAGCAGCTCCTGCTCCAGGGTGACTGGAAACCCAGCTGAAACAACTTGAGATTTTTATCAGTTTTTATGTCAAGCCCCATAGCTTTAGGTAGCAATTACATAACTTCCCACTCCAGACTAATTTGCTTTGCTCCTATGTATCAGTTTCAGGTGGGTTGTTTTGTTTTTGTTTTTTGCACATAAACATAAGTGCATTGTAAATTACTTTTTTTTTTCTCACCCTTCTTCCAAACCCCGCAGCTGGTTTATTTTTCTCAATGCACAGTACTGTAATGACAATGTTCATTTTCCCCTACTTAGCAAAATACAGTTTATTTAAAGAAATTAGATATCAAATAAAAGCAGAGATGAAAGAGCCTGCATAAAAACACGGAAATTAACACTATTTGCCTCAGAGTTTCCTATTTTTTTTTTCTTTTCAGCTGTTATCAACTCTTTAGCCACTCACACAATCCACAGTAAGTACTTTTAAGATTTCAGATACTAATTAAGAATCTAAACTATGAAACATTTATGTGTAGCTAAAAACAGACACTAAACAGACACATCAATATTTACTTTTCCCCCATAATATTAAATGAAAAGTTAAAGAAATTGCATATCAGAAAAATGTCATTCTTACAAAAGTGAATTCCTCAAATATGATGAAAATTAGCGATAGTTAACCAAAATCCTAGCATACTCCAGTATTAATAGGCCCTGCCAAGTTTTC
>NW_010410197.1:66235-75186 GCF_000710305.1 Buceros rhinoceros silvestris | reverse complement strand
TCAGCAGGACCCTACATTACTTTTGTTGTCTCTAAAAGAACAGTTATAAATATGCTTCTTTTGGTGACACTGAAGCTTTAAGCAACTCATTCCTGCCTCATCATCTCCAGTTCCCTGGGAAAACTTTGTGGTGCCAGAAAGTGAAAAATATCAGCAAAAACCCCTTGTATAAAAACAGCTCTGCAAACAAAAAAGGAAAGATTTTAGCCTCAACCAGGTCTTTGTTCAGTTCAGTGCCACAAAAGTTTTACCAACACAAACAATGCTGATGAACAACTGAGAAAGGGAAGACGTGCAGGCTGGCGCTGGTACCGATAGGTTTATAAGCGTAGCAATACCGAGAGAGGGATTTCCGTGTCACCAGCACTGGTTCAGCAAGCCTTCTCCAATGCGTCCCTAAGGGATCTGCCAACATGCTGAGAGGTGAGTTAGTTAGGGCTCCAACCAAATGGTGAAATGTAAATTTTACCATCTACCGTCTTCAGTTTTCAAAGATCAAGTCAGAGAAAACAAGAATGTATCTTTTGGCTCCCTACTGAACCTTTAAAGTGTTTTTTATCTTAATTTACAGATAATTAATAACTAATGAAGAAAAAACAGAAGCAGACAGGGTTGTTTTAAAATGTTTTACTATAATCGACGTGAATTAAAAGTTCTAATACAGAAATTCAAGTCAGTATTGCTTCCAATTTTAGTAGGCTTGAAAAATCGAAAAATTAAAGCTCAATATTTTTAACATGTTAATAAACATTTTTAAAATGGACATATTTAGATAGATTTCCTGGTTTATTTTAAGGAATGGTTACAGTTAAATTGTCTCATTTTAAATGCAACCTCTTTATGAAGGCAATAACCTAGAAATAAGAGAAATATTGCAATACTTACTTGCATATTTTGATCACCAAATGAGATACACAAATCATATCCATGTAAAAGTACTGCAAAGCATTGTTGAAGGTTCCTGTAGCAATATCACTACAAACACATTTACCGTCTGGAAGAGTTCCAGTAGTCTGTTGAGATATAAGGCACTATTGCACAGCTTTTTTAATTGAAACCACGGTTTCATTAACATGAAGTTCCTACAGATATGTCTTTACACAGGGAACGGCAGTATCAGAGTTGCCAGGAACCATTTTCTTGCTTTTCAGTGTATTCTAAAAAAATCAGATATATTAAGTAAGTCCATACACATCATGTAGTCAATTCTCAGTGGTATTTCAGGAATGATTTATCGAACTAGTAGATTGTTTCTTCTCAGATACCACTGAGACATGTTCATGGAATTCTAAGATGTTTACAGTAAATTAGAAGCTAATTAGTTGAACTGAAATGCCAGCACCTGCTCCTGCATTATTTAAAAGAAAAAAAAAAAACCACAGCAAAACATTTAGGGTTTTACAAATGAAGATAATACTTCAGGGCCTGGATTTCTCCAAGCTTATTTAATCATTTGAAAAGGTTGTCAGAATTACTGGGTGATGAAACTGAATCAGTGCGTCTTAGATATTTTTCCTTCCTGCAGCTTTACAGTCATTATTGTATTAAGATTCTCGCAAACAAGGCCAACAATATTTATGGTTCCTGCCATAACATTAAAAATGCATATCCCATTCAGATTTTATGAATCTGGAATTGTAGCAGGAAATGAGCAGTTTAGATGATAATTGACTTGTAAGGATTAGAGCAGTTCAGGTTTCCCCCTGTGCAAAAGGAAGGTTCATCTGAGGTCTTACAGATAGATGATAATTCCTCCAAAACATCACATCTGTCTCAACAAAAAGGTGCTTTTATGCTGGTAATTCTATATTGTGGCAATAACTGTTATTAGTAAATCAGACAGAGCAGGCACAGCTAGCCAAATTGTGATGGGAAAATGAGGGTGAAATTCAAATCAAATATTAGATACATGTGGTATTTTATATAATGCATAACCAAATAACCTGCCAAACCTAATGAGTTTGTAATTTAATCAGGAAAGTATTGTACACGAGATGTTCTGGATGGGAATGACTATCATCAATAAGAGGATCAAAGTAATAAAAATGCTCTGAAAAGGAGTTGGGTTTCACATGGAGAACAGAAGGAGAATTTTTCATACTATAGGAATTAAGAAGATTTTCATATCAGACAAGATCCCCCAAAGGAAGGTATTGTGGCAACAGGTGTGAGGAACCAAAAAAGGAGAGTCATGGGAAGAGGATGTGGTTGAGTAGGAACAGCTGTAATTTAATAGAGTAAATTAAGAGCAAAATTGCAAGAGGCAGAGCTGAAGAGACTGGGAAAGATCCACATGAAAGTATGTGAGAAAGGGGATGGCAGAAGAAAGAGAAGGTTAAAATTATGATGGTCAACACGCTCTCTGTTATTACAATTAGAGCTCCATTTCCCAGTAGAAGTTCCACTTAATATTTTTTCTGATGTTCTCTCTTCTCACAGAGGAGAGCCTGAGTGTTCATCTAACACTGAGGTGTGTTCATGGAACTCTAAGCTTACCATAAATTAGAAGGTAATCTGTTGGACTGAAGTGATTTTTGCCTTGGAAGCACACAAAGGCACATGCAGGCTCCTTGTACTATTTACAGGAACCCACCTTGAAATCAGTCTGAGCTGTGCTGTGTCTGCTCAGCCTGAGACATCTCCTGTTTGTACTCCTAGGCTTTTCAGAGAGATAGGATTAGCTCTTGAGCAAGTGCTGATTGCACCAGCAGAGCCCCAGTTTCATTGACTGGAAGACAAAGTTTTATCCAAAAAGGACTGAGAAAGCACTGCCCTCTTCCTTCCCCTTAGCAATCTTTGAGGACACAGAGAATGCAAACTGCATGAGGAGCTCTCTGCTGGGGATGCCCTTGCTGCAGCAGTCCTTTACATTTACTTACTACTTTTGTTTAACATTTGTTGAAGTATTGCTCTCAAATTATTGGGAGAAACAAATAAACAAAACAAAAAACCCCCTAGAGATATACCAAAGCTCTTTCA
Organism: Buceros rhinoceros silvestris; assembly: GCF_000710305.1. Taxonomy (NCBI): domain Eukaryota; kingdom Metazoa; phylum Chordata; class Aves; order Bucerotiformes; family Bucerotidae; genus Buceros; species Buceros rhinoceros. Next base: position 72,207 of record NW_010410197.1, on the reverse strand, counting down.
AAATTACTAACACAGAGAAAATACCCTGATGGTAAATTGAAAGAGGAGAGCTCGTGATGTGTATGGTGCTCCGATTTGGTAAAAGATATCTAAGAGACTTTACCCAGTTTCAAAGTTAGATCCACACTCTTGAGTTGCACTTGGACTAGGAAAGAAGCCAGAGAACAGGGAGTATGCTTTCTTTCCTTGGACTGCCCTAAAAGTAAGCGATAGCACTGAAGAAAGAAACTGGTACGTTTTGTCCTGATTCCACCACCCTACCACCATTCCCTACCACCAAAAGAAATCCCTCCTCTCCTTTTCTTTGTCACAGCTTCTTTTTTTGATCTGAGTCTTTCCTTTGCATTGCTTTCAGAGATGTCTCTCTGATCAGCCTTATGAACTTGTTGAGTTCTCTGCCCCTGAGACCAAACTAAAATTATAGAGCTTGGGAGGGAAAAAAAAAAAAAAAAAAGCCCAATCTCCTTTTTCATAAGCCATTTTAGTTACAGCCATATTTCATTACTCCAATGAATAATTACCAAAGTTTAATCATCCTTTCTTGCCATCAGTGTGCAAGAGGCAAAAATCTCTCCTTTTTTTTCTTTTATATTCTACCTCAGTATAATGGTACAGGAACCAACCAAATGCCAAAAATGGAGCTTGCTGTCTAAAACAAAAGCTCAGAAAGTATTCTCAATAGTAACAGATTTCATAAATTGCTCAAGATCACTGTTTACAGATTAGCCATTTTAATTTTCCAGCATAGTTCTCTGATATTTTTTTCTACCATTTTCTGTTATTTTCTCTCAGCTTATCTATAGGCCCTCTTAAATTTCGCAGCTACTCTAATTGTTTAACCTGACATTCAATCAACTTAGCAGATCTCATCTGCAGTGGTGGTATGCTTAGAAGTCCCACAAAAGCAAGAAAACCATCTTTGTTTGTATGCTTTGCTGGCTATGAGTTATGCTGTGGCTTTGCTCCAGAATTTGGCTTTTAAATCAACGTAGGAATATTACCTTTTTCATGCTAATTATTCTTCCAATAAAAATGAATTTTCAAAGTTCTTAAGAAAAATTGAATTATTCTAATAGTCTATTGGAAGATATATAAAAACATATTCATTAGCTTAACTGAGCTGAACCACTTCACTTCAACGCACTATTAAACTGGTTATGGTACCATGACGTCTCTCAGTGTTGACTCACATCAGGTCCCCATTCTCTCCCATCAGTGAGCCTAATGAAAACACACATCGTGCAGCGCTGTGCTGTGTTCTCCCTGCACACATGGCATGGTGCTTCATGGAAGCACCACAGGAGATGCAGACTGTAGATCCAGTTCACAGGAGGCCTGAACTATTCCCACAGCACTACAGTTTAATGTAAAACAGAATGATTCCATCGAAAAAAGTATAAACATTTCCACATGGCGGGGGAAGGGGGAGGGAGAGGGGGAGGGAGGAATTTTTCACTTTCTCAAAGAGGAGGAACTCCAAATTTCGCTCATCATATATCCCACGAGTCTCATACACAAAGTCAAATATATGGACACCTGTGACACCTCTTTAGAGTCGACAACTCTAAATATATTATGTGACGAAGTTGAGGGAGCCGGAATACCTGTGGATTTTGTGTGTAATGCCTTAACCTAACTGTCACGGCTGTAAAATAAAAGGTTGGTTTATGGGAATATAGAAGCTTACAACTGAGGCATTTTTCTTCTTGGGGGAAAAAAAAAAAAAGAGTGTGAATGTGCTGGTGCCTTTGGAGGAATTTTACTGAAAATAAATAAATAAAGGAAACTACTCTGCAAAGACACACCAGACATCGGTTAGTAATGTGGACCCTGAGAAAAAAGCTTAAAGAGAAATAAATGCTCTCATAGAATTACATCAAAAGAGACTTGAAACTGTGCACAGAGACGCAGGCTTTTTTATTTCCCATTTTCATTAAAAATGAAATTTATATATTCTCTGGAAAAAAAACAAAATGAGGATATGAAGTAGTCTCAGGCTTATCATCCCGTTCAAAGCCATGTTTTAGCTCACACTGGAACTGAACCAAGTTCCAAGCATTACTCTAAAGACTTTGTTGAAAACTCTCATCCTCCCAGCATATTCTGGTTTGCAGTTCAGAAGAGAGGATTGACCATGTGCTGACATCTTTGCAGAGGGATCTCTTAAGCTCTGAGCCTGTCGGCATCCCTTGGAATCTCCCTTTCCCAATTGCTCGCTCTCACCACATGCGTGGCCAAAACCTCCAGCAAAAGCCAAAAATTTTGCACTATTTTTGCTATTCGTTACAGTTCTGCAAACATTAGCAAAGTGGTCAGAGCTATTTGAAGTTATTTTAAATGATTTTTTACACTGCTCTAACATGAGGGATATTTGATTCCTGTTCGACAGTGGTCACCCATGTCTAGCCCCTAATGCAAAGCCAAGCCCTCTCCTTGGTCCGATAGCCACCAGCAATCTCAGGGAGCTCAGCCTTACTTACCTGAACATAAATGCATTCATGCATTGTTCCTCTGTGCATGTCTATATTTGGGGGTGAATCTAGTGGAGAGGACAGTCAGAAAGGTCTAAGAAGTTTTTAATCCTGTTTCCCAGAGCCGTGGAGCTATTCTTATGCAACGTTATATTATGCTTTTCTTCAGCTACCAGAAGACTGTGTGCCAACTTCAGGGAGTTTCAAAGAGGCTGTGATTCTCCATTGACGAGAAACGTTGCCCACTTTCCAGCTGTGGTGAGGAACCCTCCTTGGCTGAAGCCCTTTTGAAATCAAAATATTGTTGTTTCTGGCATGAAACCAGACGTGGACTGATGAACTTGTTGAGAAAGTAACTTTATTGGCTTGAATCCTAATAAAAACAGCATCAGTATCAAAGCCACCTGAACCAGACTGGAAAAGAAGGTGTTTTGGCTCTATTTCCTAAAACAGAAATAATTCAAATATTAATTAATCTCCTTTACTGAAGCAACCACAAACAATGCAGTCTTGGCTAGACAAGTAAATCAGAAAACACCATAAGCTTCATCAACAGATGAAAAATAATATAAGAATGCAAGTTCTAGAACACAAAGAATTTGGGAATAGAGAGCAAACCCATTAAAACATATTCAATACTTGCGCAAGCCATTATTATGAACATGTTTTGTTTGTTACTACTTAAAATATGACTAAGTTATTTTTTGTTGCACAATAAGTAATATAGAAAATTGCATGGCAGTTCTCAAAGCACGCTCTTTCAAAATCACACTGCTGCATTTTTAATGTGGGTGGATTAACTGTTCCTTCTCTTATTGCTGCGTATTTCTTTTTCTGAATATATATGCTTCTTTGCAATCGAAGTCAATGCCTTAGTCAGGCTATCACTACCACAAACAAATGTAATCTATTTCATCCATTGATTAAACCAGCACAGCCCAAAGGAAAATTTCACTATGCAGGAAACCAAATGGGTATTTTTAACTTCCATTCATGATTTTTTGCATATAGATTGTGAAATCATAAAGGAGGCATTTTAGTTTCTGAGCTAATGTGTTCAGAGAGATCATTCAATAGTACAAAAGAAGCTTATAACAAAATTTTAAGAAATGTTGCAAAGTCTAAGACTAAATCTCCCAGTAAGATGTGTATTTTAACAAGAACATTACACATTCCAGCCTGAAAATTGAAACACACCTGCTTTAAAAAGCATTTTTCTTTACCTTTCCTTCCAAATTTTTGCAGATGAGACATGAACAAAATAAGGAAAGTATCCTAAAGAAAATGGAGACTCATACAAACACAGCACAGCTAACCCAGATGCTTTCCTCAGCCCTGGCATCCCTCTCCTTTCTTCTAGCAACAGAACAAGGAAAACTCCAATGTAGCTTCCCTGCTATCTCCTGACACTTTGATCTCCCCTCTCATCCCGGAGACATCCCAGCTGAAGTCTTCTTTCCTGCCGTATCCCTTTTCCTACCTTGTCGTTATACAGGCTCCTTCATTTTTCATATCTTTGAGTATTTTTAAGGACTAGGCTTACTGTTCAACAAAAATGGCATATTCCCTGGTGCCATATGCATAATTGTTGGTTGCTCTGGGTGGCCTTTATGCTGTCTGACATTAGGGATACCACTTTGGGTAGATAGATTAGAAGAACCTACCTGCAAAACAGATGTCCTGACCAATCCCTTGAAGGAGCTTTATCAGTTCTGCTAGCAATGTGAGGTTGGGAGCCTCCAGGGCCTCACCATTACCATTGCTCCCCACATCTGTGGCCCTGTGAAAGGCAGCTCAGGGAACTTAGAGAGATAGTATGCGTGACAGAAGAGGAGAGATTAAACCGAGCATAATCCACACCTGGTGGATTCTAAGAGAGGCGATGCAAATACACATATATCCAACACCTGTTTATTAAAACTGAGTACTGCCATACTTATGTACTGTTTGCAAGTACAATTAATCTCCATTAAGTTTTCATTTTCTGAATGAAATACTTCTGTCAGAGTTTAGAGTCTTCAGTTCCCTCATCTCCAATCCCAGAAGTTTCAAGTAGTTCAGAACCTAACTGGGATTGCAAAGGATTGTAAAAGAAACCGTGGACTTGAGTATGTTGTTCACTTTTTTTTTGAGGAAAGAGTTTACATAACAGAGCTACTGTCTTGTCTGTAAGAGTTGATCTCCACAGTCTTCTTGACCACAGCCAAGATCAGTTGCTTAGGATGCTCAGAGGAAAACTTGTACTCCTCTTCTCTTTTGTAAGTTTTGGCCTCTCTTGGGAAAGGGAACATAAAGTGGTTTTGTTCATTGTCTTTTCTCTCTACGTTTCTCTATTTTGCAAAAAATTTACATCAAGAGACTTATAAATATCAAAGCTTCTTGTTCAAATAAATAAATACAATCTGAAAATAATTTTTAAATTATTACAGTAATCTTCTCAAACTTATAGGAAAGAAATGTTTACAAAAAACACAGAAATTTTTAAAGGTGAAAACAAAACAAAGGAATGGCTAACATCATTTCTGGCATGAAAGAGGGAAGGGGTACAATCAGGAGCATCTGTGTTTGAAGTGAAATGAGAAAGCGACATTACCAATTATTCTCTTTGAAAAATTCAAAGACTGATAAAGATTCAGGCAAATGCTGAAGTTTCCTTTTACCCTGGGTGGATATCTAGGTTTAATTATACCATAATATCAAGTTGCTGGTTAGACATTTTTGCTTCTAAAACGTGCTAGATGACACAGTGATTGCTCAGAATAGAAACAAATTAATTATTTGGAATGATTATCAAAATCCACATATGACATTTTCAGAGTCAGTATGCCAAAATACTGAAACAATGCAAATTGCTAATTCTTCCAAAGCAAAATGTAAATATTTTCAAGGATGATAGGATAAACATAATTTGTGTTCCACTCAGGAAATGCAAATTACTTATTCTGGGTTTTCCAAAATCAAAGATGTATATAAGACCTTACCCTGTAGTTTCTGGCATCTGTTCCATTTCAGCTTTGTTTGGGAAAAATAAAATTAAATTCATTATAAAGTGAAAAAATAACAGAGATTAACAAATAAAAAAAGCACCTAGAAGAGAAAAAACCAACTTTCTCCTTTACATTGCACAGAATGGCTGAAAGAGACATAAGAAGACCCTATACCTATGTATAATCCCCCAGAAAAGATCAAATTAATCTACATACTGCAAGTAATCATGTAAAGAGATAATAAAGAAAGGACAGAGAAATCAGGTGTTATGCAAGCATACTTGGGAGAAAATGAGAAGTGGAAAAGGTGGACAAATCACAGGATCAAAGAAAGTTGGAAAGGACCTCTGCAGATCATCAGGACCACTTCCCTGCTCACAGCAGAATCAGAGTTGGTTATCCAGGACCATGTCTATATGTTTTTAAATATCTCCAAGGATATTGACCCCACAACCTTTCTGGGCAACCTGTGCCAGTGCTTTGTCACCCTCACAGTAAAAAAAAAAAAAAAACA